>NC_043000.1:2416842-2444342 GCF_006345805.1 Octopus sinensis
CTTGGACAATTTTATTTCCTACCCTTCATCTCAAATCTCTTTATCATAATATCTGAGCAGCATTTTACCTTATATGTACTAATGTAGTTTATTGTGACATTGTTGCTTCACTGCAGGTGAGCACTGAATGAGGAAACTTATGATATGATCAAAAGCATTCTAACCATGACCATCTCATCTATATTTTAAACAGCGTATCTAATCATCTAAGACACTTATCTGAAGTGCCCTTTTTTTTATGTCAAATAGGCTATGATTTTATGACTTGAAGCCAAATTTGGTTACTATTTCTAGGCTGAGTGATAATGTATGCAATCTGTGCTTCTCAGGATTTTCCGAGTGGCATGCTGAATGAATTGAATTGTCTTTTAGCAGAGCTGCGTGCCTAATAATGGTGAGCCATATTTCATGCGGCTTGCTTCTCAAAAGAGGTTGCCCATGACTGATATAAGAGGGGGTACTGAAAAGTTCCTGGCTTTGGATAAAAGAAGATACAGGAAGATCAGTTAATTATGATTTTATTTAATATATTCCCCTCCCAGGTTCACACACTTATTGTAGTGGTCCTTCAGTTTTTCTAAGGCCTGTAAAAGAACTCAGAAGGTTGGGCCTCCAACCAGGCCTTTCACAGTACCCTTAAAGCAAGTGACTTTTCAGCTCCCCCTCGTAGAATATTCTTGCTCTACTAGAAATACCTCATTGATCTAAGGATTAAGTTTTATGCACCTATGATTCAAGTTCTATTCTGACTACATGATATTCTGACTGGTTTTTATGGTTATTCATAATTGGGAGCTATCTCATTTGTATGACTTTTTTGGCTGTGCCTGACAGTAACTGGCCACACTCATAAATGGTGGTCTCCTGGAATGCAAAGCGGGTGAATTTTCTTGCTGGGATGTTTCCCATGGTACATAATTATTCCTGGCACTTGATATGCTGTGTCCCTTTTGAGGTCCCTTTAATCTATGGACTATATTACCTGAATAAAAGTCGAGTAGGTTATAACTCTATGAATTGGAGTTGATCTCAACTTAAAAAAAAACAATAAAGCATTTCAACCTACAAGAAGGACCTCTTTGTAAAGGTCATTTTATTCTCTGTAGAGGTCAATGAAATGTACTTTGTATTATCATGTCCATAGCCTGGACATTGTGACTACTACCTTAACTGACCAATTGGTGCCAGCTCCTGTTTGGGTTTTACTCACATAATGAATTGAACTTTAACGAGCAAAACTCATTATGCACTTCTCCTTTCACGCAAGTGTTGCTTTTACTGTTGTTTGTTACAACTACAATGATAAGTTACATCACTCCACACTTTGTGTATTTACTTACTGTGGATAGTGAAGTGTCTTGGTCATGTCCATAGGTACATATGTACACTTTAGTAAGTACTTGTGAAGGCGCATGGCTCAGTGGTTAGAGTGTTGAGCTTACGATCGTGAGGTTGTGAGCTCGAATCCCGGACCGGGCTGCGTGTTGTGTTCTTGAGCAAAGCACTTTATTTCACGTTGCTCCAGTTCACTCAGCTGTAGAAATGAGTTGCGACGTCACTGGTGCCAAGCTGTATCGACCTTTGTCTTTCCCTTGGATAACACTGGTGGCGTGGAGAGGGGAGGCTGGTATGCATGGGCGACTGCTGGTCTTCCATAAACAACCTTGCCCTGACTTGTGTCTAGGAGGGTAACTTTCTAGGTGCAATCCCATGGTCATTCATGACCGAAGGGGGTCTTTACCCTTTAGTAAGTACTTACAGTTAGATAGACAAGACTGTTTACATTAAATGTCTTGACCATGGACAGAATACTGTGAAATATACTTCACTTTAGTACTTGAATACTTGTTGGATAAATAGAACTTCTTACAGTTAAGTATCTTAGGCATGTACATAATACATCATCATCATCATTGTTCGACCGTGATCGAGACAATGGAATTTACCATGCTACACCAGACTTCACGGTCCATCATGGCATAACGGAGGTCCTGTTGCTGGATGTTGTATCCCTGGAGATTACATCAGGGTAGGAGAGTGTGCGCCCTCTGGTATTGCGAGTAGATAGCTTTTAAGAGGAGAAGAGTAGAAATTACCTCTTTTTCAGCTCTACAACAATGTCCAGCAAACAGGACTCTCCTACCTTTCACAAGAGATGACACAGGTGGTAGTTTCCCATATATTTGCATTTTGGTTGGATGGCGCTTCCACGGGAGATTTTGAGCTCTCATAAGGAGGCGAGTGTAGGTTCCATCCAACCGCCTCTCAAGCTTCTTTGACATAATACAGTGAACTCTATCACACTTTGGTTTACATACAGATAGGCAGTCAGGTTGGTTGAATGATGTTTTTGTCATAAACAGTGCAGAAAATTACACTGTAGTGTTGCTCCTGCTTACACCTAGGTAGACTGGGTTGTTGATAGTTAAGTGTCTTGGTCAGGGCCTGATACAGTGGACTGTGTCATTCTGTGGTACAGGCAGCAGGAGAACTTACCAACAACTCACAGATAGACAATTTACTGACCAAAATTTCATTGATTAGCAAATTTCACTTACAAGCAATTGATCGAATAACTTATTTACCAATGGAACATTATTGATTAATAACTTGATTTCAGTGAAGGGTTAAAAAAGTAAATAGTGTATATTTATTTCTCAGAAAATTCATTTAAAAAAATATTAAAACATCGATAAAATTTTGAAAGATTTCTAAGATGAGATGTTATGAGTTAAGCCTCTTAAATATAAAATGATAGATTCATTAGATTTGTAGTGAATCTTTTAGTGAGCTGTTTTTATACTCCTAGTTTTTTTTCTTTTTTTTTTCATTGTAAGTTAGTCTTTTTATACTTTCAGCACGACCATAGAATTTTCATTTCTTTAAGGAGGCTGTTGTAACTGGTGAATTGTTGGTTGATGTGTTGCTATTGGTAGATTGTTATCAATAGATTACTATTGGCAAATTTCCTACACATGTATGGCATACATGTATGGCATGTATTTGCAACTAGCAGTTAAATATCTTGGCCATAGACTCAGAACTCTGCTCTATGTTCCTTAAGGTCATACTCACTTACAGCTAGGTAGACCGGTCTAACGTTTCTTAACAATGAACACATTGCTCTACTGATAACGAATGATTAACTATCAACCATACTGAGTCAATGAAATAAATACCAATAATATATTAGTATTAATTCAATCAACTCTGCTTTCTCTTTTCCAAAAATTGGCATGTAGCTGGTCGAAAGAAATCTATTTTATTATTGAGATCAAATAAGCTGATTTAATCAAGTTAGTCAGTGTAAATATATTGCCTACCTTGTTCATTTGATTATCTTGAAGAGCAAACATGGAAACCAAGCTGAAGAGTTATCTCCCTCTCAGTAAGCACTCACCTGTGTTCAAATAGTGTGTGTGTTATGCATCAATTTGTTTGTGTATGAGTGTTCAAAATCTGGGTGGTGAAGGAGAATGAGGGGAGTGAGTGTGAATGATAGCTGGTGAGAGGTGTTAGTAAGACACAGATAAAGTGACAGAGAGAGAATGAATGAAAGACAATGGTACTTTCATTGCTTTGGAGTAAATTCACTGATTGGAGGATACTTTGTATCTCATGATCAAATGGAAGAGGCAATGTATCACATGACCTACTCACAAAAGAAGAAAACACAGTGTTACCATAATTGTCTCTGTTTCTTTTGTTGTGTTATATCATAGTCATAATGTCATTTTTGATGATCGTTATACATTAAACTTATTTAAGATATATACCCCCCATGCTTGCGAAGACATGTTGGGGCAAGCGAAATCGAAACCGAATTGAACCAGCCAGGATCCCTGGCCTGGTGGTACGTAAAAAGCACTATCCGACTCGGGGCCGTGGCACGTAAAATACTCCAATGCGACCGTACGACAGGCACCCATGCCACCCCCTTTGCTTGTGAAGACATGTTGGGGCAAGCGAAATCGAAATCGAATTGAACCAGCCAGGATCCCTGGTCTGGTGGTACGTAAAAAGCACTATCCGACTCGTGGCCGTGGCACGTAAAATACTCCAATGCGACCGTACGACAGGCACCCTTGCCAACCCCCTTGCTTGTGAAGACATGTTGGGGCAAGCGAAATCGAAATCGAATTGAACCAGCCAGGATCCCTGGTCTGGTGGTACGTAAAAAGCACTATCCGACTCGTGGCCGATGCCAGCACCGCCTCGACTGGCTTCCGTGCCGGTGGCACATAAAATACACCAATCTGACCGTGGCCGTTGCCAGCCCCGCCTGGCACCTGTGCAGGTGGCACGTAAAAAGCACCCACTACACTCACGGAGTGGTTGGCGTTAGGAAGGGCATCCAGCTGTAGAAACATTGCCAAATTAGACTGGAGCCTGGTGCAGCCTTCTGGCTTCCCAGAACCCCGGTCGAACCGTCCAACCCATGCTAGCATGGAGAACGGACGTTAAACGACGATGATGATATATCAGAAAAGTAAAACAACAACAAATAAAAAACAAAATATACAAAATCTGTTGGTCCATACTACACAGAACCTATTTCTTTACTACCCACAAGGGGCTAAACACAGAGGGGACAAACAAGGACAGACAAACGGATTAAGTCAATTACATCGACCCCAGTGCGTAACTAATACTTAATTTATCGACCCCAAAAGGATGAAAGGCAAAGTCAACCTCGGCGGAATTTGAACTCAGAATGTAACGGCAGACAAAATATGGCTATGCATTTCGCCCGGAGTGCTAACGTTTCTGCCAGCTCGCCACCTCATAAAATAAATGCGCCCTTTTAAAGCCTAGCCAGGCTCATGGGCCCGGTTTCTGTGGTGTATGTGTTCCCCAGCTGGACGGGGACAACAGTCCATTGCAGCGTTACTCATTTTTGCCAGCTGAGTGGACTGGAGCAACGTGAAATGAAGCGTTTTGCTCAAGAACACAACACAATGCTCGGTCCAAGAATCGAAACCACAATCTTACGATCATGATGCCGGCACCCTAACCACTAAGCCACGTGCCTCCACTCCATACTACACAGTACCTAGTGACCTAGTTTAAAGGCGGCGAGCTGGCAGAAACGTTAGCACGCCGGGCGAAATGCTTTGCGGTATTTCGTCTGCCGTTACGTTCTGAGTTCAAATTCCGCAGAGTTCGACTTTGCCTTTCATCCTTTCGGGGTCGATAAATTAAAGTACCAGTTACGCACTGGGGTCGATGTGATCGACTTAATACCTATGTCTGTCCTTGTTTGTCCCCTCTATGTTTAGCCCCTTGTGGGTAGTAAAGAAATAAGTACCTAGTGACCTTGCAGTTTCTCAAATTCACCAAACCAACCAAGAAACAGATGGAAATTTCATGTCTTGCATCCGTTGTTTTTATCAATTTATTTGAGTTATTTAACTGTCTCCCTTTTTATATTGCTTCCCTCCTACACACACATCTTCATTGTTGATGGAAAGAAAATACAAAAATCAATATGTACTGTGAAGAAATTCGACTAATCTACCGACTCTCATAGAAAAATACAGTTTTCACAAGATGGTACTTTGACTTACATCTTGGTCAGTGATTGTGTTACGTTGATTTTGTGCTATTACCAGACTAAGGGGCAGGAGCATGTTATGGTACAGATTCTTGGTAATTTAGATATCCACGTGTGAACTATTAAAGCCTCTGTCTTCACAGCTGCTTGTCTCTCCTACTGTTAACCACTGAACATGGCACCTTGTTGTCAGCCATCATTGTCATCATCATTGTCATCATCATTATCATCATCAACACCGTAAAAATCACTTTAACTCTTTCACATTTAAACCGGCCATATCTGGGCCACATATTCTACCTATTTTACACTAAAATCAGCCAGATTCCATACAATGCTTCCCTACCACATGGTTCCAGGTTCAGTCCCACTGCATGGTACCTTCGGCAAGTATCTTCTACTATAGCCTCGGGCTGACTAAAGCCTTGTAAGTGTATTTAGTAGACAGAAACTGAAAGAAGGCGGCAAGCTGGCAGAAATGTTAGCACGCCGGGCGAAATGCGTAGCTGTATTTCGTCTGCCAGTATGTTCTGAGTTCAAATTCCACCAAGGTCGACTTTGCCTTTCATCCTTTCGGGGTCAATAAATTAAGTACCAGTTATGCAATTGACTTAATCCTTTTGTCTATCCTTGTTTGTCCCCTCTGTGTTTAGCCCCTTGTGGGCAATAAAGAAATAAGAAACTGAAAGAAGCCTGTCATATATATATATATATATATCTGTGTGTGTGTCTTTGAGTCTGTGTTTGTCCTTTCATTACTGCTTGTCAACCAGTGTTGGTATGTTTACATCCTTGTAACTTAGCAGTTTGGCAAAAGAGACCAATAGAATAACTACTAGGCTTAAAGAATATATGTTCTGGGATTGATTTCTTCGACTAGAATCCTTCAAGGTGGTGCTCCAGCATGGCCGCAGTCAAATGACTGAAACAAGTAAAAGAATAAAAGAATAAAGAATATCATTGAAATTTTGAAGCTACAAGATACTCTTTACTCTTTACTCTTGTACTCTTTTACTTGTTTCAGTCATTTGACTGCGGCCATGCTGGAGCACCGCCTTTAGTCGAGCAAATCAACACCGGGACTTATTCTTTTTGTAAGCCCAGTACTTATTCTATCGGTCTCTTTTTGCCGAACTGCTAAGTGACAGGGACGTAAACACACCAGCATGGGTTGTCAAGCAATATTGAGGGGTGGGGACAAACACAAACACACAAACATACACACACACATACATATATATATACATATATACGATAGGCTTCTTTCAGTTTCCGTCTACCAAATCCACTCACAAGGCATTGGTCGGCCCGGGGCTATAGCAGAAGACACTTGCCCAAGATGCCACGCAGTGGGACTGAACCCGGAACCATGTGGTTGGTTAGCAAGCTACTTACCACACAGCCACTCCTGCGCCGATAATACTTTATTATTGAAAACAATGAGAATAAATATGCATTATGTTTGACAAAATAATCTGACTGCTAAAAGGCTTAAAATTTGTTTACAGTGGCAGATAGAATAAGTGCCAGACTTAAAATATGTACTGGGTTCAACTTGTTGGGCTAAAGCCATCAAGGTGGTACCCTAGCATGGCTGCAGTCCAATGATGAAAACAAGTAAAAAATAAAGAAAAATATAAATAAATGAAAATGGAGTAAGGTACTTGATCAATAATGCAGACTTCCTATTTCCTCTTTCAGAACATAATCAGAAAATATTTGACCCAATATTTTAATTAGATATTTAATGAATGAAAACAAAATGAAATTTTCTTCTCTTTTGTGGTCAATATTTATTAAAGTTACCAATAACTGTTATAACTACCAGTAATAGCTATTATTACTACCACTTGTAACAACTAATCTCAGCAGAAAGAGCTTCTGCATGGACAGTCAGAGTGCTAAAAATAGCAGCCTAATCTCCCTCAAATAACATTCCAGTTAGGAAAAGGGAAAGGCTGTCCTTGCATGTAATCAGAATGGTAGTCTGGTCATGACCGGAATGGTTTCGATCTTTGGTTTGCTTAATCAGTGCTGACATGTGGCTAAACAATGACAGTAGCAACAACTAAAACTACTATAAGTCAAAGAGAGTGCCTTTACATGGTTGCTTGACCTGTTAGAAGTAGCAGCCAAATCTCCCTCAAATCACAGCCCTGTTGTCTTTAAAAAATATAAGGAACATTGAATAATGTTGTTTTCGATACAGTGTTTAAATTATGACCCCCTTTGGTCAGACGCTGACCATGTGTTTGCACCTAGAGAGTTACCCTCTGAGGCACAAGTCTGGGCAAGGTTGTTTTTTTATGGAAGACCAGCAGTCGCCCATGCATACCGGTCTCCCCTCTCCACGTCACCAATGTTGTCCAAGGGAAAGGCAAGGGCCGATACAGCTTGGCACCAGTGACGTCGCAACTCGTTTCTACAGCTGAGTGAACTGGAGCAACATGAAATAAAGTATCTTGCTCAAGAACACAACACGCAGCCCGGTCCGGGATTCGAGCTCACAACCTCACGATCGTAAGCTCGACGCTCTAACCACTGAGCCGTGCAGGATATTGTGTTAGGAAGGGAATATTCTGTAGAAACCATGCCAAAGCAGACACTGAAACATGATGCAGCCCTTGGGCCCGTTAAATTCTGTCAAACTATGCCAGCATGAAACACATGGTAGCCAATTGAGCTTCTTAACCATACAGCCATGCCTATGCTTCAACATATAACAAGGATAAAGCATCCTTCTCGAGCCCTCTGGACACATAAGGGCTGATTTCCCAGCTTCCATGGTGCATATATATTTACCCACTAGACGGGATGCTGGTCTGTCACAGAATTACTCATTTTTACCAGTTGAATGGAAATAAAGTGTTTTGCTCACAAACAGAACACTTCACCCAGTCCAGGAATTGAAACTACAATCTTATGATTATGAGTCCAACACCCTGACCACTAAGCCACATGGCTCTACATACTTAATTTTATTGATCTTGGATGATTCAAAGACAAATAAAGATTTTGGGAGGACTTGAACTCAGAACATAAAAGCCAAAACAAAAGCATTATGGCCGACATGCTCATGGGTCTGCAAATCCATTGCTTTTAATAGTTTCTTACATTGGCATAAGGTCAGAAATTTTAGGAGTGGGGTCGGGGCAATGTTGATCAATTAAATTGACTCTAATACTTGACTAATAATTTATCCAATCAATCCCCCAAGAAGATAAAAGGCAAAGTTGACCTCCGTGGGATCTTAAGTCAGAACATAAAAAGTCAGAACAAACACCATAAGGCATTGTTTCCAATGCTTTTAACATTTCTGCCAACTCGCCACTCTAATACAGCAATTAATAATAGCTTTAATAAGCAATTATCTTTACTTTAGTCACATATACTAACTGTAATAGCCACTAAATATCTGTAAGGACTTCTGTTGCTATGAAACTATGGTTCTGAATATCTACTCTACTTTGTGCAACAGATTTCCTAGAAACTCTCCACCACACACACATACACACACATCTATCTGTCTTTCTTTCTATCTATCTATCTATCTAACTGACTATATATATATATATATATATATATATATATATACATACATCTATCTCTCTTTCTCTCTCTCTCTCTCTCTCTCTCTATATATATATATATATATATATAAGATGTTACAATGGACTGGACTGCTCACTTAAATATATAAAAGAATAACTTAGTGGTGGTGGGGGATATCACAATTTTTTTTAAAAAGTAAAAAAAACAAACAAAAGGACAAAAAAAAAGATCATTTTTATGTTGCTTAGTAATTATTGATAAAAGAAAAATGAAATAATTTGAACTTGCTAGCTTCGGTAGTTTGTGAGATATCTGAATGGATACTGTGGTAATAAACGGATATATGTTGTTAGATGGAGGAAGATAATGATGATTGTACAGTATGAG
This sequence comes from Octopus sinensis, assembly GCF_006345805.1. NCBI lineage: Eukaryota > Metazoa > Mollusca > Cephalopoda > Octopoda > Octopodidae > Octopus > Octopus sinensis. The sequence continues at coordinate 2,426,336 of NC_043000.1, forward strand.
GCCATTAAAAGATGGATATTAATGTTGTCTGGGATTTTGTGTGAGAATAGGATAGGAACGAGCCGGTGTTAGAGTTTCTACATAGTAGTTGCTGGACCTGCTAGAAATAGCAGCTAAATGTAAATCTTTTTCAAATTACACTTTACTGTCTAAAATAAGCAACTGGCGTATTAGAGTGTGTAGTTCTAGATTTCCTGAAAAAGGATAAAATGATCATAGGTGGAATGTCTTTGATGATGTTTGCTCAATCAGGTCTGACCTTGGGCTAAATAATTACAATAGCAGCAAAACAGGAATAGTAGTGTAAACAATGCCCCTAGAATGGAAGTGTACTTTAGGTTAAGAAAATATAGGCCAAATAGACCAAGTAAAATATAGGCCAGTGTGGTTGTGAGGTTAAGGAGTTCATTCCACAACCACATGGTTCTGAGTTCAATCGTACTGTGCAGCTCCTTGGACAAGTGTCTTATATTACACGATCAGGTTGATGAATATCTTGGGAGTAGAATTTGATTCATAGAAACAGTGTGGAGACCCATCATGTGTATAAGCATGTGTGTGTGTACATGGGTGCATATGTGTGTGTGTGTATATATATATATATCCTATGACTGGCACCCGGCAGATGTCGGACCCCTACGTAAAAAGCATTATCCGACTCGTGGCCGATGCCAGCGCCGCCTCGACTGGCTTCCGTGCCAGTGGCACGTAAATTGCACCAATCCAACCGTGGCCGTTGCCAGCCTCGCCTGGCACCTGTGCAGGTGGCACGTAAAAAGCACCCACTACACTCACGGAGTGGTTGGCGTTAGGAAGGACATCCAGCTGTAGAAACATTGCCAGATAAGACCGGAGCCTGGTGCAGCCTTCTGGCTTCCCAGATCCCCGGTCGAACTGTCCAACCCATGCTAGCATGGAGAACAGATGTTGAACGATGATGATGATGATGATATCCTTGGCACGCTGTTTCTTCTCCCCTCTTTAATTCCTTCCTTCTCTCTCTCTCCCCCTTGGTGCCTTTGTCCCTTTCTTTCTCTCTCTCTTTGATTCCTTGCCCCCTGCTTTTCTTTCTCTCTCTTCTGTCCTCTCACATGACTGCCGCCGCTCAAACTGGTCTTTTCGGCTTGACCACTGCCATGTTAACACTGTTGTCTTCGTTTGCCGCAAAGGCATTTTTTTCAAAATACGCCAGCCAAGATAAGTTAAAAATTGTCTGAAGTCGTAAGACACCCGCTGTTTTGTCCTGTTATTACTATTCTTGTTTTTTATTTCTATTTTTTGTTTCTTGTATTTATATTCGTGTGGCATTCTGTCCTTGTTTCGAATACATTCGATCCTCTTTCCAAGAAATCTAATGCTCATAGCTTAGTTTTTCTTTGGGGCTGGCCGTATTGGAGCGATATCAGGATTAATCAGCTGAAATTGCTAAGATGATCCGGTTCCCGACTGAAGATTAGAGGCTTCGAATGACCCGTCTGTTTTTTTGTGTCGTCTCTTTGTGTGTTTTTGCGTTCTTGTCCCATTTTGTAATTTATATTTAAATAATAAAAATAATAATAATAATAATTGTGTACAGTGCTCAGGTGCACTACAACTCATCTAAAGTGTATATATAATCAGGTGTAGTTTCGGCGGATTTCGGAAAGCATGAGGGCCTTAAAAGATGCAGTGTCATGGCAGTCAACAACTGACGCAGGCAGTTTATTCCATGCTGCAGCAACTCTGAGCGTGAAGAAATGTTTCCGAAAGTCATGGGAGCTGTATTGTTTTCTGACTTTGTAGGCATGTCCACGTGTGTTAGACACATGGAGATCAAAAAGGTGTTCAGTGTTGTTGTTGGTGAGGTGGTTGATAACTTTGTGGGTGTTTACTATACATATATATATATATATATATATATATATATGCATACATGTGTGTGTATATTTATATATAAATTCAAACACACACACACACACACATGTGACTGGCTTCTTTTATGGGTACTTCCCAACTACATGGTTTCAGGTTCAGTGCCACTGCATGATACCTTGGGCAATTATCATCTATAACCCCAGGCTGACCAAAACCTTGTGAGTAGTTTGAAGGAAACTGAAAGAAGCCCATATGTGCATGAGTGTGTATGTGGTTACTGTCTCCTGCCCTTAAGATCACGTGATAGTTGTGGTTGTCACTGTCATACAAGTGGTGTCCATTGTTGCCAATCTTTGTAGATGTTTGGTCACTGGAAAATATTATCTTACTTAAAACAGGACAGTTGACAACAGGAATGGCATCCAACTGTAGAAAATCTGCCTCAACAGATTCTGACCCATTCAAACATGGAAAACTGGACATTAAAACAATTATCATCATCATCAGTTAATGTCCGTTCTCCATGCTAGCATGGGTTGGACGTTTCGACCGGGGATCTGGGAAGCCAGAAGGCTGCACCAGGCTCCAGTCTTATCTGGCAATGTTTCTACAGCTGGATGCCCTTCCTAACGCCAACCACTCCGTGAGTGTAGTGGGTGCTTTTTACGTGCCACCTGCACTGGAGCCAGGCGAGGCTGGCATCGGCCACGGTCGGATTGGTGCATTTTATGGAAGCCAGTCGAGGCGGCACTGGCTTCGGCTACGATTCGGATGATGATGATAATGATGTTTATATATAAAAACATTTATTCATTAGTTTAACATTTGTTTGTCCATGCTGGAATATGTTGGATGCAGCTCTGGATTAATCAATAAGCAAAATAAGCATGTATTTAGGGCACCAAGGGAGGGAGAACCACAGAAATGATAAATGGTTTACAGCACAAAAGAAATCACTTTAAACTTGTTAAAATAATGTTTGAAGTCAATTTACATGGTTGGAAATATAATTTCGAAGTGTTTATGGTATCATAGTGAAGATCTGATCAAAGTCTTAGCATTTATAAAAGTAGGAGCAAACTTTGCAAATATAAATAAAGTGGAAGTATACAAAAATAAACATTATTTTCCATCTTAATGTTAGTTTTGTTTCATTTTGAAAAATGAAAAATTTATTTTACGGTTTATTATTGTTTATATTTTGAATTACATATATATGTGGGCATGAATATCTTTTAAGTGGTTAGGGTTGCTATGGGTCTTAATCTGGCCCTGGTTGAATGGGAAATTATTTGAGGTAGAATTTTATGGTTCGACACTTTTCCCACCATCAAATATCGTCTGTTTTGCAAGCAAAGAATTTTTTTTTTATTCTAGTGGTGTTTGAAAGTGCAGAGAAATTAGTCATATTGTCATTGTCGTTTTAATGTCCATTTTTTCCATGCTTGTATTGGTCTGACAAAATTTGTTGAAGCAGATTTTCAATGGCTGGATGTCCTGTCTGTCACTGACCTTCACCTGTCTCCAAGTGAGATAATATTTCTCCATGGCCAGTTATGTTTTCACAGAAGATTCTTAACAAAGGATGCCACCTATATGAGAGTGACATTCACTTAGAACAATTTTACAGATGTCAAGACAAGGTGACAGTAACACGTGTATATACATACATATATATATATATATATATATATATATACATAAATTAGAAAAAAACACCTTTTATCAATTCAAAATGAACAATTGAATTACACCATCTAGAAAATTACATAATTTTTCTAATTTTTCTATATTAGTATTTCTATATTAGTATTTCTAAATTGAATTTTTCCCTGTAAGTTAGGATTAATATTCCCTCAAAAAATGATTATATATATATATAATAGGTTTCTTTCAGTTTCTGTTTATCAAGTTCACTCACATCGCTTTGGTTGGTTTGGGTCTATAGTAGGTGACACTTGCCCAAGGTACCACACAGTGGGACTGAACCTGTGAACACATGGTTAGGTAACAAACTTCTCAATCAGACAGCCATGCCTGAACCTCTATAATCATGGTAATCTTGTAATCCATTCTACTGCTACCTGTTTCATGGCCAAGCCATCAGCAACTAAGCCAGCCATGCCACACTAGGGACCGAACCTGGAACCAAGTGATTAGAAAGCAAACTTCTTAACCACACAGCTATGCCTGTGCCTAACAACAAGGAATATTACCATCACTACCTCAGCTTTCAATATATATCATTTCACTCCTCCTGGGGTCAATAAAATAAATTGAATTCTCTACCTGAGTATTATTGAAATATGTGGAATGGTTCCCTAACAACCTACGCTCACTCTCTTACTCTTTGTTATATCATATTTTCATAATATATTATCATACACCTTGCACTCCCATCATCATCATTATATAGCATTACTCGTTATATGATAGGTAACTTTGGAAATATACTTTACTTTTGCCGCCATGGGTAATATCAGAAAAATTTTGGCATACATGCAATAATTATAATTTAACATTTATGAAATTTCTTGGTGCTTATACAAGATGATGAAATCAATACTAATTTTCAAAAGAAAAATATTTATTAGCCTAAAATAAAATGAAATAAAACAGTATTCAAAAGGCAAAAAAAAAAAAAATGAAATTGAAAACAAAATTACATTCAGTGTTGATTTTGTATTATGCAAGTTCTCTGTCTGTCTGTCTGTGTCTCTCTCACATATACACAAATTTGTACACACACCTCTTTCTCTGTTTCTCTATATATACATATATGTGTGTTTTTTTGTATGTATGTATGTTTGTGTATATATATATATATATATATATATATATATATATATATATGTATGTATGTATGTATGTATGTATGTATGTATGTATGTATGTATGTATGTGTATATATATATATATATATACACACACACACACATGCACACACAACACTCCCTCTCTTCTTTCTCCTCTATCTATGATTCTTTCTTATAAATGAGTGTGTGTAGCATTCATTTACTCATTGCCTGCCATCAAGCCTAATATTTTCATTCATTTTGTATCTCTTATGTTAACTCTCTCTCTGTATCTCTGTTTTACTCTCTCTCTCTCTTTCTCTCTTCCCACCTCTACATACAATGTAGAGCATGATGGAAAAAAATCAACCAGCCAACTCACTCACCCACCAATGTTTATATTGGCTATTATTACATAGAGATTGCATTAAGATACTCACTGTAACTAATAACCAACATCATTACCACTGCTCTTCCACATATACCATCATTCTCATCATCATCATCATCAACGTCATCACATGTCCACTTGTTCAGCACCAACAATAGCTTCACCACAACCATATCTCCACCGTTACTGTCACCACCACCACCTCACTATCACCGTCTTGATCACCACAACAATATTTGTTAGGTCTTTGGTGCTTCAAGAGTTTTCACTTTTGTCAAAACTCTCTCCTGAAAACAACACTCCAAATAAAAATCTCACGAATGAAAATATTTTCATACCCAGCTTTAAACAACAATGCCAGTCTCAGGGCTTCATACACCACATTAAACCCAGAAACTAGGCCTGATTCCCCTTTAGGAAAATCAAAAGGCACTCAGTGGGTTTCTGTAGAAGAAAGTTCAAAAGAAAGCTACTAATAGACCTTTGCCTTTCATCCTTTTAGCCTCAATGAAATAAATATGCATTGGGGGTTGAGGTAATCAACTATTCCCCTCCCCCCAAAATCTCAGGCCTTGTGTCTATAGTAGAAAGGATTATTGTTTACCATTGAAGGAATCGTTAGCACATCGGGCAAATGCTTTGTGGCATTTCATCCATTTTTGTTCTGAGTTCGAATTCCACCAGGGTTAACCTTGCCTTTCATCCTTTTGGGGCCAATAGAATAAGTACCTGTTAAGCACTAGGATTGATGTAATTGGCCTATCCCCTTCCACAAAATTGCTGGCATTGTACCAGAATTTGAGAACATTATTATTGTTTACCATTGAAGGTGATGAGCTGCCAGAATCTTTAGCATGCTCAGCAAAATGCTTAGCAGCATTTCGTCTGTCTTTACATTCTGAGTTCAAATTACACCATGGTCCACTTGGCCTCTCATCCCTTCAGGGTTGAAAAAATAACTACCAGTTGAATACTGGGGTCAGTGTAATCAACTTAACCCTTTCTTGCAAAATTAATGGCCTTGAACCAAAATATAAAATCAGTATTATTGTTTACCATGCCTTTTTTTTTTTATCTTTGTAACCCCTTCTGTGTGACCCACATAGGTGGACCATCACAGCAGCATTGTAGGCCCCTGGGTAAGTCACTGTACTGGGCCTTATAGTGTTTTTCCATAGACAGCAAACCACATAACATACATAGATGAAATTGGGTCCCTGGACATGTGGAGTCCCTGGGCAACCCCACAGTGTGCCTTTGTCTTAAGATGGCACTGCCACACAGTTCTTCTACATTGACTTTGCAAGTTCCTTCATCTGTCACCCTTGTGGCAAATAAAAAATATTACTATTGATACTATTATAATGGTTATTATTCTTATTCTAATCACTATCATCATTATTATTTTTATCATCGTCATCATCTATCTTGCCCTGTCCCAAGCCTTCCCACTCACCCTCATCAAACCCTTTCTGCTGACTTCTGTGTTTAATTACCCCGTTTTTTCATAGGAAATGCTTCTTTCTGAACAATTCAAAGGCTTTCTCGTCTACATGGCGCTCTAGTTTTCCTCGCATAAAAAATAAAAATATCGTTTGATGTATGTTCCAAGGTATACACACATACATTCATATAAATTATATATGCACATGCACAAACACACACACGCATGCACTCACACACACATCCTTACTGTGCTACAAATATCATCATCATCATAATCATGATTTTGATAAAAGGAAGCAACATCCATTTTATTGCTGTTTTATAATTTGCATGTTCGTTTATTAATTTCTGCATTAGTCCATGGTTTTGATTTTGTGTTTTTTTTTTTTATTAATTTTTCTCCATTCTTCGTTTAACCCCTGCTGACATGGAAAAAACAAATGTTAAAATAACGATAATGTCTGTTACAACACATTCGCACACACTACCACGTACAATTATATACATACACACATGTATACATGTATACATCATAAACATATGCATACATTTGTATATACATATATATATATGTAGGCATATAAATATTCATACATATATAGTCATATATAAATATACATATAAAGACATATATAGTCATATATATATATATACACACTCACACTTGTGAGTGCGGTTTATTTGTCTGATATAGTATTATATGTTCAGTTTGTTATTTGCTGTTAAATATGATAGCCTCATCTCCAAATAACCATTCTTTTTTAGACCTTTTATGAAACAATAGTGGTTAGTTGATATAATTGATGAAAACCCCTGAATGCAGTGCTACTCCATGGCCTCAAACTAAAACTAGTAAAATAACAGAATAGTAATTTATGATTCTAAAGAGCCCCTGTTGAAAACATGATTTTCTTAATAGTCAGTGTATTTAATAGTCAACCAAAGAGTGAACTACAATATCTGTATGTGTATGTGTTTAGATATGTGTGCATGTATGTGGATGTATATATATATATATATATATATATATATATATTTATTTATTTATTATTCATTTATTCATGTGCAGCTGAAGATGGCACTGCATTTAAATTGATGTAATGATTGCATTGTTCAATTAAATGGAGCCGCTTGAAACGGTTATACTGCATCACCCCTTGATGTTCTGTTGCTTATTTTCATTTTATTCACCTTACTCCCAGCTGTGCAGATAATACCGGACTGACTTGGTGCTTCAACTTAAGTATCTAATTCCACAGAATCTCAACAATTACTTCTTATATATATATACATATATAATAAATATTAGGGAATAAATCCAAATTTTGTCTCTAATTAATATTATATATATATATATATATATATCACCGTGACCGACCAGGCCATCAGATGTTGTTACACATCGCTGGTCACAATGCGCTTTGCATTGTTTTAGCCTTTAAATGACGCCACCCCGCTGGCTAAAGGAGCAGGCCAACAGAAGAAAGAGTGAGAGAAAGGTGTGGCGAAAGAGTACAGCAGAGATCGCCACCACCCCCTGCTGGAACCTCGTGGAGCTTTAGGTGCTTTTGCTCAATAAACACTCACAACGCCCAGTCTGGGAATCGAAACCGCGATCCTACGACCGCGAGTCCGCTGCCCTAACCACTGGGCCATAGCGCCTCCAATATATATATATAAATTATATAAATAAGGATAAGATTGATATTTAAATATCGAACTTATCAAGAGGCCAGCATGAGTTCAAATTCCACCAGGGTTAACTTTGCCTTTCATCCTTTTGGAGCCAATAGAATAAGTACCTGTTAAGCACTGGGATTGATGTAATATATATATATTAGAAGGTTTGGAGATGATGTACAGGTATTTTATATTAGAAAAAATGCCAGCGCCGCCCCGACTGGCTTCTGTGCCGGTGGCACATAAAAAGCACCATCCGAACGTGGCCGATGCCAGCGCTGCCCCGACTGGCTCCTGTGCCAGTGGCACATAAAAAGACCATCCGAATGTTGCCAGCGCCGCCTTTGCTAGCTTCCGTGCCGCTGGCACGTTAAAAGCTCCAACCGATTGTGACCGATATCGGACCCCCCCTGGCACCTGTGCAGGTGGCACATAAAAAGCACCCACTACACTCGCGGAATGGTTGACGTTAGGAAGGGAATCCAGCCGTAGAAACTCTGCCAGATCAGACTGGAGCCTGGAGCAGCCCCTGGCCTCCCAGACCCCGGTCGAACCGTCCAACCCGTGCTAGCGCGGAAAACGGACGTTAAACGATGATGATGATGATGATGAAGTACTCAGAAATTCGGATGGTTTTATATTTACAGATATTTATTAGTATGTTACATGTTTTTTATACATCATATATTATATATTAACGCTTTCATCCATTCTAGTGGAGTCTTCAAATTGAAAGTGTGTGTATGTATATTGAGGGATTACCAATTCAGGCAGAATACTTTATAAGTTCTCTGTTAGTACACCAGGTTAACAGTATTGTTTGGATTAGTAAAAAACTCCACATACAACCATAACAAAATGACTGACAAAAGTTGCATTGATTCTCTAGGTCATTCGATTTTTCTTGACTGATCAATGGACTGTGTAAATCAATCAATAACAAACCTCTAATGACTACTGGAAACAGCTGTGAGTCAAATTTACTCCAGTAAAAAATATGTAATGACAATTATTTATGGCTTGTAGGTGCAGGAGTGGCTGTGTGGTAAGTGGCTTGCTTACCAACCACATGGTTCTGGGTTCATTCCCACTGCATGGCATCTTGGGCAAGTGTCTTCTACTATAGCCTTGGGCCGACCAAAGCCTTGTGAGTGAACAGGGACAGAAAGAAGCCCGTTGTATATATATATATATACATATATATACATATATATATATATATATATATATATTATATATATATATATAAATAAATATATATATAATTTGTGTGTGTGTGTGTGTGTATGTTTGTGAGTCTGTGTTTGTCACCCCAGCATAGCTTGACAACCGATGCTGGTGTGTTTACGTCCCTGTAACTTAGCAGTTCGGCAAAAGAGAACGGTAGAATAAGTGCTAGGGTTCCAAAGAATAAGTCCTGGGGTCGATTTGCTCAACTAAAAGGTGGTGCTCCAGCATGGCCACAGTCAAATGACTGAAACGAGTAAAAGAGAGTATATATATATATGTATGTATATCATTGTTATTGCTTTAATGTCCATCTTTCCATGCTTGCATAGGCCGGATGGAATTTGTTGTGGATTTGCTACAATGTGCTGTGTTCTTGAGCAAGACACTTCATTTCACATTGCTCCAGTCCTATCAAGTGGCCACAGGAAGAGAATCCTAATGTAGAAAACTTGCTTTAACCCTTTAGTGTTCACATTATTCTGCCAAAATTAATGCTTCTTCATCCACATTGTTTTGAACTAATCATACATTATCTTGTAGCTATGAGATTTTGATGAGGTAGCTGTTAATTTTTAAAACGATATTGTAGGGTTGGTGTGAGAGACCAGATCTGGCCAGTTTGAACATAAAACAGGCAGAATACTTTTGGCCGGATATGGCCGGTTTAAATGCTAAAGGGTTTATAAGTTTTGTATGACATGACATATGCCAGCTTGGAAAAGTGAACATTAGAATGATGATGATGATGATGATGAAAATGAACAAACATATATTTATATGCATGTGTATGTGTGAGTGTATGTGTATGTATAAGTATCCCTGTGTGTGTGTGTGTGTGTGTTCATGTTTGTGTGCATGTATGTGCGCGCACGCACACATACACATATGCACAAATGGAGTGAGTCGGTGTACTTCTGCAGCTGCAGTCGGGTTATTGCAGTTGCGTAAAATGTTGCTAGATTTTGTTTGTAGTTGGATATTTGTGAGCCTATATTATCCAAACAGCCATAACTGGTTTTCATAGATTTTATTTTTTTTTAAATAATGTTTTATGGTATTTGTGTGATACATGGAAATGTGTACTTATCAGTGAAAGGAAGAAGTTCTTTGGACAATGTTTGTGGACGCGTGGACGCTATATGGGATTATGTCACATAATAATTCCTGTTTTATATGTTTGCTGTGTTTTTTTGTCTCTGTTGTTCTATGTACATAAGTTTCTCTTTGAAATTATATCTCTTGCTCAGCTTTTGTTGTTGCTGTTGTTGTTAAAGGCAGCTGTATTAAATATTTTCCCATGTAATGATAAGTTTGATATTTGTTGACTAATGTCATCTGTATTTATGTGTGCGCATACTTACACACAGACACAAACACATTCATGCTTGCACACACATACACACACTCATACTTGAACACATACACACACACACACACAAGGCCATATCCTTATTAATGTTGTTTTAACGTCTACTTTCTCCATGCTTGCATGAGTCAGACAGAATTCATAAAAGCAGATTTTCAACAGCTGGGTATCCTCTTGTTGCCAACCCCCATCTGTTTCCAAGCAAAGTAGCTGGGCAGGTTTCTATGAAAAACTTGAAACAAAGGACTCTGTTTTTACGATGGAACATTTTATTCTTTTATTCTTTTACTTGTTTCAGTCATTTGATTGTGGCCATGCTGGAGCACTGCCTTATAGGATTTTTTTAGTCGAAAAAATCGACCCCAGGACTTATTCTTTGTAAGCCTTGTACTTATTCGATCGGTCTCTTTTACTGAACCGCTAAGTTACTGGGATCTAAACACACTAACATCAGTTGTCAAGTGATGGTGAGGGACAAACGCAGACACAAACACACACACACACACAAGGCCATATCCTTATCAATGTTGTTTTAACGTCTACTTTCTCCATGCTTGCATGAGTCAGACAAAATTCATAAAAGCAGATTTTCAACAGCTGGGTATCCCTTTTTGCCAAACCCCATCTGTTTCCAAGCAAGGTAATATTTTCTTGTGGCGGCAAGCTGGCAGAAACGTTAGTGTGCCAGGAGAAATGCTTAGCGGTATTTCGCCTGCTGCTACGTTCTGAGTTCAAATTCCACTGAGGTCGACTTTGCCATTCATCCTTTCGGGATCGATTGAATAACTACTGGTTACGCACTGGGGTCGATATAATCGACTTAATCCGTTTGTCCTCTCTGTGTTTGTCCTCCCTTGTGGGTAGTAAAGAAATAGGTAATATTTTCTCATGGCTGGGCAGGATTCTATGAAAAAGCTTGAAACAAAGGACTCTGCTTTTATGGTGGAACATTTTATTCTTTTATTCTTTTACTTGTTTCAGTCATTTGACTGTGGCCATGCTGGAGCACTGCCTTAAAGGAATTTTTTAGTTGAAAAAATTGACCCCAGGACTTATTCTTTGTAAGCCTCGTACTTTTTCTACCGGTCTCTTTTACTGAACCGCTAAGTTATTGGGATTTAAACACATCAACATCAGTTGTCAAGTGATGGTGAGGGACAAACGCAGACACACACACACACACACGACAGGCTTTTTTCACTTTCTCTCTATCAAATCCACTAACAAGGCTTTGGTTGGCCTGAGGCTATAGTAGAAGACATTTGTCCAAGGTTCCATGCAGAAGGGTTGAACCTGGAACCATATGGTTGGGAATCAGGCTTCTGACCACAACAGCCACACCTGTTCCTTTGTTTGTGACTAAAAGAATAAAATGTTCCATCATAAAAGCAGAGTCCTTTGTTTCAAGTTTTTCATAGAAACCTGCCCAGCTACTTTGCTTGGAAACAGAAGGGGGTTGGCAACAAGAGGATACCCAGCTGTTGAAAATCTGCTTTTATGAATTCTGTCTGACTCATGCAAGCATGGAGAAAGTAGACGTTAAAACAACATTAATAAGGATATGGCCTTGTTTGTTTGTGTGTGTGTGTGTGTGTGTGTGTGTGTATGTGTGTGTGTGTGTGTGTGTGTGTGTGTGTTTGTGCGTGTGCACATGTATAAATGTGTGTCTGTGTGTGTGTGCAAGTATGAGTAAATGTATGTCTGTGTATAAGTATGAATGTGTTTGTGTCAGTAAGTGTGCATGCACATGATAACAAGACAAAGAGACACACACACATGCACATGCTTGCACTCACATATACACACACACCTACATGCTGGCACTCACATACACACATGAACACACACATGTACATATATGACAAGTTTCTTTCAGTTGCTGTCTACCAAATTCATTCACAAGGTTTTATTCAGTCTGGGGCTATAATAGAGGGCAGTTGTTTAAGGTGTCACACTGTGGGACTGAACCCAAACCCATAATGTTGGGAAGCAAACTTCTTAACCACACAGCCATGCCTGTGTTTTTATCCATTCCTGCACCCATAAATATTAAGTATTAATATTGATTGTTTCTAGGGTGGCAAGCTGCTAAAATCGTTAGTATGCTGGGTAAAATGCTTATGTTTATGTTCTGAGTTCAAATTCCCCCAAAATTGGCTTTGCTTTTTTTCTTTTCAGGGCTGATAAAATAAGTACCAATTGAGCACTGGGGTTGATGTAAGTGACTTATCCCTTCCCTGAAATTGCTGGCCCTGTGCCAAAGCTTGAAATCAATATTAATTGTTTCGAACAAAGTGCAAGGCCAGAATTTTGAGGGGTAGGCTTAGTGGATACCATTATCTCCAGTATTGACTACTACATTAGATTTAGTGGCCAGAAGCTGACAGAACCCTCTGTCTGTTTGTGCTTTCTCATCTTTTCATTGTTGGGTAGTTGTAAATGAGTGTCACTGTCATACAAGTGGTGTCATACATTTCTGATCACCCACAGAAATAGAGAAATATTACATTGCTTGGAAACAAAATGAATTGCTTGGTGACAGGAAGGGTATCTATCTATAAAAAATCTGCCTTAACAGACACTGTCTGACACGTATGAGCATGTAAAAGTGAACATTAAAATGATGATAAAATCATCATCATAATCATCATCGTTTAAAGTCCACTTTCCATGCTAGCATGGGTTGGACAATTTGACTGAGGACTGGCGAACCAGATGGCTGCACCAGGCTCCAATCTTGATCTGGCAGAGTTTCTACACTTGGTAAAGGCATGCACCTCACAACTTTCATTTACACCTCCCTAAAAGTTATTAGATTCATGCCTACTTGGGAACGATAATAACAGGAAGCAACACCTGATATATTCTGATAATCTTATCAGACATTGATAGGCCTCTGAGTGTATAACATTTGCAACTGTCTTCAGGAGAGTTGTTAAGATTTTGTTTGATAAATGTTCATTTTACTAACCCTTCTAGGATGACTGGACTGATTTATTGGTCTACCATTTTTGTGACAGAGAGAAAACAAAGTAAATAGCTTCAAGAATGTGTGTGAAGGCGCATGGCTCAGTGGTTAGAGTGTCAAGCTTACGATCGTGAGGTTGTGAGTTTGAATTCCGGACCGGGCTGCATGTTGTGTTCTTGAGCAAGACACTTTATTTCACGTTGCTCCAGTTCACTCAGCTGTAGAAATGAGTTGTGACATCACAGGTGCCAAGCTGTATTGGCAGTTGCCTTTCCCTTGGATAACATATATATATATGTATATATATATATTTCATTAATGGGAGAGACAGAAGAGGGCAGATACGAGAATGTTTATTGATCACTACAATTGTTTCAACCCATCTTTTGTCTCTCTCATTAATCAAATACCCAACAAACACTGTGAAAATGAACATGCTTTACCATTAAGTTATCAGGTGTATACTTTACAATCTATTATCTAATATATATATATATCATCATCATCATCATCATCGTTTAACGTCCGTTCTCCATGCTAGCATGGGTTGGACGGTTCGACCGGGGATCTGGGAAGCCAGAAGGCTGCACCAGGCTCAGGTCTTATCTGGCAATGTTTCTACAGTTGGATGCCCTTCCTAACGCCAACCACTCCGTGAGTGTAGTGGGTGCTTTTTACGTGGCACCTGCACTGGTGCCAGGCGAGGCTGGCATCGGCCACGGTCGGATTGGTGCATTTTACGTGCCACCGGCACGGAAGCCCGTCGAGGCGGCACTGGCTTCGGCCACGATTCGGATGGTGCTTTTTACGTGCCACCGACACGGAAGCCAGTCGAGGCGGCGCTGGCATCGGCCACGATTCGGATAGTATATATATATATATATATATACACACATAAATATGTATATATACATATGTATGCTATATACACATACATACATACACATATATATATATATATATGTAAGCTCCTACCATCTTACATCATCTCAGAGATATAACTCTTGACATTTTTGCTCAATTCACCTCCCATAGATTTGTTTCATCCTTTTTCATAACACAAACTAACTGGATGTCATTTTTCACCTCCAATAACAGAGAGCAGTTGCCATATTTTTTCTGGACGTGCCAGCTCTGAAGAACACAATATTATTTAACCGTGCTGTTATCCACCTTCTGTTTTTAATACCAGTGCAAAACTGCTTGATAAGATCAGTTGTAATGGATCTATAATACTGTACATTTTGATTAATGCGCGCGTGTGTGTGTGTGTATGCATGTGTGTATATGTGTGTACACACACACACACACACACTTTTCTTTGTTTATGGTGATTTAAATATTTTTGACTTTTAAAGAAATTTGTGAAAATGGATCCCTTCTTAGTGTAGAAATATTTGTTGTCTTCTTTAAAAGATTAAGATCCAGATTAAAAAAGATTACAACTGACTGTTGTTTCAATTAAATTTTCCATTAATTTGAAACCTTAATAATAATATCCATTTATACAATTTTTGTCTAATGTATTTGTTCTTTTTTTTCATTTTCAAAATTCATCCAGTTCTCCAAGGAACCCTCACCAAAAACTCGTGAAACGAATCATTGCTCTTGAAGGAGACAACATTCGGTAAGTTGTTTCAAGATTTCCCTGTGTTAATGATTATGTTGGGTGTTCTAATGACATCTTTATCCAATATGAACTATTGAATTTGTGGGATGACGTCAGCAGCTTGGGGAGCTGACCAGAACTTGGGGCTGACCGGAAGAGGAAGGGGGCAGCAGTGACACGCGCGCAGGCAGGGCAGCTTTGGGCCTTTTGGATCGAGGTAACCAACAGAGTTGGATGGGTGAGCACGTTGTCAAGGTAGGGGAAAAGCAGCTGCTATTTCTAGCATTCGGGTTGGGCTGCGTGGAGGGGTGCATTACCACTGGAGAGGTCTCTGTCGATGAAGAGAAGGTAGGTGTCCTTATTTCAAATCTCCCGCATACACCACAGAATTATTGTGTTCGTAATGACTAACCTGCTTGTGGATTTGGGTGTATTAACGATGTATTTGTGAAGTTTCTTGGTGTAGGCATACTGCAATGACTTGCTGAGAAACTGACACAGCTGATTTGTTTATTGTGATCTAATGCTTAATTAATATCTATTTCTTTGCTACCCACAAGGGGCTAAACACAGAGGGGAAAAAACAAGGACAGACAAAGGGATTAAGTCGATTATATCGACCCCAGTGCGTAACTGGTAATTAATTTATTGGCCCCAGTGCATAACTGGTACTTAATTTATCGACCCCGAAAGGATAAAAGGCAAAGTCGACCTCAGCGGAATTTGTACTCAGAACGTAACGGCAGACGAAATACCTATTTCTTTATTACCCACAAGGGGCTAAACACGGAGGGGACAAACAAGGACAGACATAGGTATTAAGTCGATTACATCGACCCCAGTGTATAACTGGTAATTAATTTATCGACCCCGAAAGGATGAAAGGCAAAGTCGACCTCGGCGGAATTTGAACTCGGAACGTAACGACAGACGAAATACCGCTAAGCATTTCGCCCGGCATGCTAACGATTCTGCCAGCTTGCCACCTTTCTCAATCAAATTAATATTGCCATTGCAGGTACACAGTGTGCCACAAATCAGATTGTACAGAGGTTAGAGAGTAACATAAGATGAAGTGTCTTGCTCATAAACACAACACACACCCTGGTTCAAGAATCAATTCTGTGATCTTGAGTGCAACACCCACCAACCACTGAGCCATGCTTATATTAAATGTTTCAGTATTGAAGTGAGTGAAGAAATAATCATGGATCAAATTTGATCTTCATTTTCTGTGGATTTCATTATTATTTCTGATGGAACTTCATTTTTTCTCTTCTTTGTTCAGAATTTTCACATCTGATCTTTTAAAAATTATATTGTTAACTGGATTGTGACACAGTAATGTGAGGCCAACAGGTGCCTTTGTAGTGAGAACCAGACATCAATACAGGGTTGAGGAACCATATGGGAACATGAGAATGTAGTAGTGTAGAAGCAGGTTAAGACACAGGGATCTGTTTTTACTAATTTCAGTCATTGGACTGCAGCCATGCTGGGGAAATCCCTTGAAGGATTTGATTGAACAAAGCAACCCCAGTACCCACTATATTTCTTTTAAAGTCTAATACTTATCCTATGGGTCATTTTCACAAAACCTCTTAGTTACAGGGATGTAAACAAACCACCACTAATTGTCAAATGGTGATGGGTAGGGGTACAAAAACCCAGACATACACACATATATGCATGTATGTGTGTGTGTATATATGTGTTATTGATGATTTCTTTTCCTTCTTCGGACTTTTCCCTTTCTCTGTTGAAGAAGCTATGCTTGAAACATCAAAAACTCTCTCTTTGTCTACTGAGTGTCAAACCAATACATTCCTTATGCACATCCTCTTGTTGTTTGTTATTGTTAATTTTATTGTTCCTTTATTCGAATTCATCATCATTATCATCGTTTAACGTCCGTTTTCCATGCTAGCACGGGTTGGACGGTTCGACCGGGGTCTGGGAAGCCTGGAGGCTGCACCAGGCTCCAGTCTGATCTGGCAGTGTTTCTACAGCTGGATGCCCTTCCTAACGCCAACCACTCCGTGAGTGTAGTGGGTGCTTTTTATGTGCCACTGGCACAGGTGCCAGAGGAAGCTGGCAGCAGCCATGATCAGTTGGTGCTTTTTACATGCCACCAGCACAGAAGCCAGTCAAGGCGGCGCTGGCATCGGCCACGTTCGGATGGTGCTTTTTACGTGCCACCGGCACAGGTATCACAACTACTATTTCCATTTGATATTTATTTTGATATTGATGTACTTGACTCAATAGGTCTCCTCAAGCACAGCTATATATATAAGTATATATATAAAGTCATAAATGATAGAGAAGTAGTTTGATGAAATTTTATTTAATAAAAGAAAATTCAAATATCATGACATTGCTTCGTAACTTAAAACATGCACAGGAGTGGCTGTGTGGTATGTAGCTTGCTTACCAACCACATGGTTCCGGGTTCAGTCCCACTGCGTGGCATCTTGGGCAAGTGTCTTCTACTATAGCCT
The DNA here is from genome assembly GCF_006345805.1 of Octopus sinensis. NCBI lineage: Eukaryota > Metazoa > Mollusca > Cephalopoda > Octopoda > Octopodidae > Octopus > Octopus sinensis. The sequence goes on from NC_043000.1 coordinate 2,444,176, forward strand.
CGGGCCAACCAAAGCCTTGTGAGTGGATTTTGTAGACGGAAACTGAAAGAAGCCCGTCGTATATATATATGTATATATATGTGTGTGTGTATGTTTGTGTGTCTGTGTTTGTCCCCCTAGCATTGCTTGACAACCGATGCTGGTGTGTTTACGTCCCCGTAACTTAG
>NC_043000.1:2449342-2491842 GCF_006345805.1 Octopus sinensis
ATACTATGTGTGTGTGTGTATATCTGTGTGCATGTTTATATATACATATATGTATATATATATATATATATATACACACACACACACACACATGCATGTGTGTACGTGTATACTTACACATACAGTCATCATCACCACTTCATCATCATTTTAGCATCCAGTTTTTATCCCCCCGTAAATCATTGAACCAGATCTTTCTGTTCTGCAGCCTGATGCTCTTCCAGTTTCTAACACTCACCTGTTTCCAGGTAAAACAATATTTCCTCCATTTCTTTGAAACATCCCTAGTGCAATGGCCAGACATGTTTTCATGCCAGATTGCAAATGAACAATACTGTTTGCCTGTTGACGAATCTTTTTATCTTTTTACTTGTTTCAGTCATTTGACTGCGACCATGCCGGGACACTACCTGTTTTTACAATCTCAGTGTGATGTCAAGATAAGGAAACACAACCACACACACACACACACACTCATGCATTCATGCATGCAATTAGCTTCTTTCAGTTTGTATCTATGAAAGACCGATGCCGGACCCCACCCCTGGCACCTGTGCGGGTGGCACGTAAAAAGCACCCACTACACTCACGGAGTGGTTGATGTTAGGAAGGGCATCCAGCCGTAGAAACTCTGCCAGATCAGACCGGAGCCTGGAGCAGCCCCTGGCTTCCCAGACCCTGGTCAAACCGTTCAACCCATGCTAACGCGGAAAATGGACGTTAAACGATGATGATGATGAAACTCACTCACCAGGCTTTTTTCAGCCCTGGGCTATTGGCAATACTGGCTTAGTCCTTTAGCATTCAGATTACTCTGTCAAATGTGATGCTTATTTACTCACATTGTTTTGAATTAATCATGCATTATCTCATAGCTTCAAGATTCTGATGATGTGATTGTTTATTTTTAAAATAACATTGTAGGATAGGTGTAAGAGGCTGGATCTGGCCAGTTTGAATATATAACACATTAAATATTTGAGCCAGATAGGGCCAGTTTAAATGCTAAAGGGTTAAGGCATGGGCTCACCAGGAGTTGCCCAGGAACCTCCCAGATCTAGGGTCCAGTTCTAATCTATGTATGTTGTTGTTTGCTGTCAATACATAAATACGAGTTGGCAGTGTCGTTAGCAAGACAATGAGTTCACAGAATCGTTAGCACACCGGGCAAAATGCTTACCAGTATTTCTTCTGCCATTACACTCTGAGTTCAAATTCCACTGAAATCGACTTTGCCTTTCATCCTTTCAGGTTCGATTATATAAGTACTAGTTATGCTCTGGGGTCATTATAATCGACTTAATCCCTTTGTCTGTCCTTGTTTGTCCCCTCTATGTTTAGTCCCCTGTGGGCAATAAAGAAATAAATACATAAATACTATGGGAGACCAGTGCATTGACTTACCCAGGGCCTATAATGCTACAAAAACAGCCTAGCTATTGTAGATGGCATTTGCCCAAGGTGCACAGTAGAACTCAGGGCTGTGGAGTTGGAGTCATGGAGTCAGAGTTGGAAACAATTAAGGGGTAGCTGGAGTCAGAGTCAGTCAAACTATAAAGACTCTGACTCACAATATCTTTATTCTTTAATATAAACCAGTTATAACACATAGGCCTTCTCAAAGTACAAGTGTATGCATCTGCTTTATGAGATATGTAGACCACAATCACTTGATTACATAAAGAGGAGTCAGAGTCAGAGGTGCCAATAGTAGAGGAGTCTGAGTCGAAGATTCTTGTTTTTGATAGAACTGAACCCAAAGTACTGTGGTTGTAAACAAATTCCCTAACCACAAAGCAATACCTGTGGTCAATTTAACCCCACCTGTGAGATATAAATTGACCAACACTTGTGGTCAGTTTATATCTCACTCATCTTTGGTATCAATAACTACTATATATTGTGTTCCATCCTTTAACCATGCAAGTAAGTTTTATGATTAAACACTATGGAACCTTTTATGGCCCCTGGCCTTGCCAGTTCCTGTCAGTCTGTCCAACCCATACAGGCATGGAAAGCACACATTAAATGTTGATGAAGATGATGATTTCGGTAATGATGTTAAATATCTACCAAAACATAGAATTGGTATTTTCTGCAAGTCCCGTTGACTCAATAAACATGACATACCTCAATGAAAAATGGTTTCAAACATGACATTCTGCAACAAAAGACAGACAGGTATATAAAATTGATTTTTGAAGTTAAAGGTAATGAAATTTTGAGTATATCTATCTGATTTCCACAGTAAAAGGATATCCAAAAGTTCCTGGTCTAGTTATGTTTAATAAAAGATAACTTATTTACCTAAATTTAATATCATATCCTTCAAAATAGTTACCTTGCACAGCAATACACTGATCCCACTTTTGGAATCCAGTCTGTAAGTGAGTCAAGAACCTTCTGTGATTCACTCTGGAACTTGACAACGGTGTTAAAACAGTGACCTTTGAGCTGCATTTTCATCTTGGGGAAGAGACAGAAGTTCACAAATGCCAAATCTGGTGAATAGGGTGGGTGTGGAAGCAATACCAAGTTGTTTTTGGTGAGAAACTCACAAGTGAGGAGAGATTGGTGACAGAGTGGATTGTCATCATCAAGAATCCAATTCTTCATGCTTCACTGATCTGATCACTTTTCACTGAATGTCCTTGCTCAAATGCTTCAAAATGTCATAGTAGAACTTTCAGCTGATAGTCTGGTCCTGGGGAATGAATTTTCAATGTACAATACAACATTTCTGAGGGTGATCCTCATGGCAGGTCTTCCAGGTCACTCATCATCTTCCAGAGATGTTCTTCTGTTTTTGAATCACCCAAGCCTCTCAAAATATTGTGTATGACCCATTGCCTTGGTAGGTGAAGAGAAAAAATACAGACACACATAAATATATACATATACGATGGGCTTCTTTTAGTTTCCATGTACCAAATCCATTCATAAGGCCTAAGTCGGTCTGAGGCTATAGTAGAAAACATTTGCCCAAGGTGTCAAGCAGCAGGACTGAACCCAGAACCATGTGGTTGGGAAGCAAGCTCAATATTTCTGTAGCAGACTTCCCAAGTTTAATGCAAAATTTCATGTTGGCTTTTTGTTCCTGTCCACGACAAAATCGCTAACTACGTGATCACAAAAATACTAATTTTACAACTTGTGAAGTAAACACAGTGATATCACTCAGCACACTGCCTCATGAAGGTCACTGCTAACTCTCAATATGCATGCAGCCATATGCTGCCATCTGTTGGTGTGCTACAGAACTAGTCCAGAAACCTTTTTGATTCCACCTCATATGTCCATTGTTCAATGATGGCTGACAAACTGAAAATGTCAGTGAAACACCTAGATGTCCCATAAGACAACATGATGAATATTTTATATTTTCTTCATATGGTATATTTGAGGTCAGTTTATCCTGTTTGTTTAATTCCCATGTGGTCCATCTTCTGTTAACCCATCTTTTTATATGCACAGATATGGCTGTGTGAGTAAGAATCTCACTTAGCAACCACATGGTTTCAGGTTCAGTCCCACACTACAACACCTTAAGTATGTGTCTTTTACTGTAGCTCCAGCTGACCAATATCTTGTGAGTGAATATGGATATATGTGTATCTCTGGAGATATGCTGTGACTGCGAAAACCCGACAAATGAAGTGAGTTCATGGCTCGCAGGACGGCCTGCTGTGCTAACCTTGGACCGTTGGGCGACCTGCCGTGCTTGAGGAGACCTATTGAATCAAGTACATCAACATAAAAATCAAAATCAAATGGATATTGTAGTTGTGATACCCGTGCTGGTAGCATGTTGGGCCTCACAGTGGAAATGACGAAAGACCGAGACCTCTGAGATATGCTGTGACTGCAAAGACCCGACAAATGAAGTGAGTTCATGGCTCACAGGACGGCCTGCTGTGCTAACCTTGGATCGTAGGGTGACCCGCTGTGCTTGAGGAGACCTATTGAGTCAAGTATGTCAACATCAAAGTCAAAATCAACATCAAAATAAATATCAAATGGAAATTGTAGTTATGATACCTGTGCCGGTGGCACGTAAAAAGCAACATCTGAATGTGGCTGATGCCAGCACCACCTGATTGGCGTCCGTGTTGGTGACATGTAAAAAGCATCAAGCAATCGTGGCTGTTTTCCAGCCCCCTCTGGCCCCTGTGCCGGTGGCACGTAAAAAGCATCCACTACACTCACGGAGTGGTTAGCGTTAGGAAGGGCATCCAGCTGTAGAAACACTGCCAGATCAGACTGGAGCCTGGCGCAGCCTCCTGACTTCCAGACCCCGGTCAAACCATCAAACCCAAGCTATCCATGTGGGGATAATTGAAATTCTCTCAATTTTTTTATTTTATATATATATATATATAGATATAGATATATATATAGATATATATCTGGGCTGGTGGCATATAAAAAGCATCCAGTACACTCTGTAAAGTGGTTACCATTAGGAAAGGCATCCAGTCATAGATACCTTGTCAGAACAGATAATTAGAGCCTGGTGCAGCTCTCTGGCTTGCCAGCTTCTGTCAAATCATCCAACCCATGTCAACATAGAAAACAGATATTACATGACGATAATGATGATGATGATGATGATGATGATATATGTGTGTGTGTGTCTGTACACATATATGATATGACTATATATTTAACTTCATCATATATGCATGTATATATATGTATATATATATATATATATATATATATAGATATATATATAGATATATACTTGGGCTGGTGGCATATAAAAAGCATCCAGTACACTCTGTAAAGTGGTTACCATTAGGAAAGGCATCCAGTCATAGATACCTTGTCAGAACAGATAATTAGAGCCTGGTGCAGCTCTCTGGCTTGCCAGCTTCTGTCAAATCATCCAACCCATGTCAACATAGAAAACAGATATTACATGACGATAATGATGATGATGATGATGATGATGATATATGTGTGTGTGTGTCTGTACACATATATGATATGACTATATATTTAACTTCATCATATATGCATGTATATATATGTATATATATATATATATACTGACATACTGTGCACATTTGCAGTTGATAGCCTATATATCTATTCATATTTGTGTATGTGAATGTATGCCAGTGTATCTCTGCATTTGCATCTGTTTATTAATCAGTGTGTGTGTCTGTGTGTCAGTGTGTACATGCGTGTGTGTGTATGCATGTCAGTACTGTAACACAAAGGATTTTACTGTGTGTATGTGAATGTATCAGTCTCTGTTTGTGCGTCAGTATGTAGGTATGCGTACGTGTATGTGTGTGTATGTCACTTTGTGTCCGTGCTATAACAGAATCTTCTGCTAACAAGATCATTTCTCAGTTTATTGATTTCTTCTTTGAATTCTCTAACGACACATTTCCTCAGCTGTTGACACAGTTTTGATATCGGAATGAGGTCTGGGTTCTTTACCACATCTGCTTCTATGCAGTCTATATACATTGGGAAAAAAGAAAAAAGAAAAAATTGCTAACAACTATATTGGAATCAATGATTATACTGGAAGTGGTGTTGCAGAACTGTGTGAAGGTTGTGAGGCAGTTGAGTTCTTGACTCTGACATATCGTATTGTTGATATTGTCACTGCAATGTCAGAAACAGTGTGAAGGTTCGAGAAAGTTAAATTCTTGAGTCTGACAGCTCTCTTTATTGAAATGATAACCCTTATGCTAGTAATAATTGGAAGCTTTTGTATTCCTGAGGTCTTGACTGTTACATCTTCTATTGCTGAATGGGTCTTTCCTATGAGAGATATGATGTGGAAGCTTTAGAGATGCTAAGAATTTTGAATCTGACAGCTTGTTCTCATCATTGAAATAGTTTGTAGTTTAATATCAGAAATGTTATGAATGTTTCGTGCAAGTGAAAGCTTGAGAAAACAACTTTTACTGTTGAAATGCTATTATAATAAAGAAATGTTGGTACTGATAACTGTGGCTATGGCGAGGCAAGTAATGTTAGGAATGATGATGGTGGGAGTGGTTTCAATAGTGGTATTAGCTATAGTACTCTGGCGGCGACCTGGCAGACACGTTAGCATGCCAGGTGAAATGCTGAGCAGTATTTCGTCTGTCGTTATGTTCCGAGTTCGAATTCTGCCGAGGTCGACTTTGCCTTTCATCCTTTTGGGGTCGATTAAATAAGTACCAGTTATGCACTGGGGTCGATATAATCGACTTCATCCGTTTGTCTGTCCTTGTTTGTCCTCTCTGTGTTTAGCCCCTTGTGGGTAGTAAAGAAATAGGTATTTCGTCTGCTGTTACGTTCTGAGTTCAAATTCTGCCGAGGTCGACTTTGCCTTTCATCCTTTTGGGGTCGATTAAATAAGTACCAGTTACGCACTGGGGTCAATATAATCGACTTTATCCGTTTGTCTGTCCTTGTTTGTCCTCTCTGTGTTTAGCCCCTTGTGGGTAGTAAAGAAATAGGTATTTCGTCTGCTGTTACGTTCTGAGTTCAAATTCTGCCGAGGTCAACTTTGCCTTTCATCCTTTTGGGGTCGATTAAATAAGTACCAGTTACGCACTGGGGTCGACATAATCGACTTCATCCGTTTGTCTGTCCTTGTTTGTCCTCTCTGTGTTTAGCCCCTTGTGGTAGTAAAGAAATAGGTATTTCGTCTGCTGTTACGTTCTGAGTTCAAATTCTGCCGAGGTCAACTTTGCCTTTCATCCTTTTGGGGTCGATTAAATAAGTACCAGTTACGCACTGGGGTCGACATAATCGACTTCATCCGTTTGTCTGTCCTTGTTTGTCTCTCTGTGTTTAGCCCCTTGTAAGTAGTAAAGAAATAGGTATCTTGTCTGCTGTTACGTTCTGAGTTCAAATTCTGCCGAGGTCGACTTTGCCTTTCATCCTTTTGGGGTCGATTAAATAAGTACCAGTTATGCACTGGGGTCGATATAATCGACTTCATCCGTTTGTCTGTCCTTGTTTGTCCTCTCTGTGTTTAGCCCCTTGTGGGTAGTAAAGAAATAGGTATTTCGTCTGCTGTTACGTTCTGAGTTCAAATTCTGCCGAGGTCGACTTTGCCTTTCATCCTTTTGGGGTCGATTAAATAAGTACCAGTTACGCACTGGGGTCAATATAATCGACTTTATCCGTTTGTCTGTCCTTGTTTGTCCTCTCTGTGTTTAGCCCCTTGTGGGTAGTAAAGAAATAGGTATTTCGTCTGCTGTTACGTTCTGAGTTCAAATTCTGCCGAGGTCAACTTTGCCTTTCATCCTTTTGGGGTCGATTAAATAAGTACCAGTTACGCACTGGGGTCGACATAATCGACTTCATCCGTTTGTCTGTCCTTGTTTGTCCTCTCTGTGTTTAGCCCCTTGTAAGTAGTAAAGAAATAGGTATCTTGTCTGCTGTTACGTTCTGAGTTCAAATTCTGCCGAGGTCGACTTTGCCTTTCATCCTTTCGGGGTCAATTAAATAAGTACCAGTTACGCACTGGGGTCAATATAATCGACTTAATACCTCTGTCTCTCCTTGTTTGTCCCTTCTGTGTTTAGCCCTTTGTGGGTAGTAAAGAAATATTATAATAAAGAAATGTTGATGCTGATAACTGTGGTTATGGGAGGCAAGTACTGTTAGGAATGATGATGGTGGGAGTGGTTTCAATAGTGGTATTAGCTATAGTACCATAAATCTGTGATTACTGTTGTTTTCTCTTGGTCTGTCTGTGTGAGCAAACTTATGATCAAAGGTATTCTCTGTGATTCATCATATCTTTTTCTGCAATTAAAACTGCATTGTTTAACCCTTTTGATACCAACCCAGCTGAAACAGCCTCTGTCCCTGCAGTACAAATGCCTTGTTTTCATAAGTTTTGAATTAAAATCTTCCATCAAACCTTTGTCATAATTTATGTTCCTAACACTAGCTGAATGATAACTAAGTTATTTTACTAAATTCTTTGTTATAGTTAAAGTAATTGAAAGAAACACAGAGTATCTCAACAGAATATGGTAACAAAAGGGTTAAAATATATAATAGAGAAACAATTCTTAACCCTTTCGTTACCAACCCGGCCAAAACCGGCTCTGGCTCTGAGTACAAATGCCTTGTTTTCATAAGTTTTGAATTAAAATTTTCCAACAAACCTTTGTCACAATTTATGTTCCTAACACTAGCTGAATGATAACCAAGTTATTTTACTAAATTCTTTGTTATGTTTAAAATAATTGAAAGAAACAGAGCATCTCAAAACAAATACGGTAACGGAAGGATTAATGTATACTTTACTTTAAAAAAACTGTAGAGTGATTTGAGGAGAATTTAGCTGCTGTTTCTTGCAAGCCATGCAACATCTTAAAGGTTCAGTTGTTGGCTCAGGATTGATGATGGTCATAGACACAAATAAGAAAAATGCTCAACTTGTAATTCGTAATATGAAGAGAAAACACAGGTGATTAGCTAGTTTGTTTACAGGTGGTTAATGAATTCTATAATGAAGAAGTAACCAAGAAAATCTTCCCATTTTTAATAAATGCTCAAATATTTCAATATACCAGCGGTGGTGCCCCAGCATGGCCGCGGCCTTCGGGCTAAAACATTTTTAAGGATTTAAGGATTTATACCAGACATTTGTAGCATCTCCTGACCTCTCCTATTTTGACATCAAGATTGATAAGTCTGTAGTCCAGGTCTTTCTCAATCTCACCGTTACCATAGGAGGCCAGAAAGAACATTGTCATTTGGGTCAGTGATGATGATGATGATGATGATGACTATCATCACATGATTGCTAAGAGAAGTTCCTTATTAGTTTCAGCTGTAGTGGTGGTCGTGTGACATCATAGGGAGCTGTCCAGTACTTCCTCACTAGTGCAAGTTATGATGGTCATGTGTTACTGTAAACCTCATCTAAGAATTATGATAGTTTCATAGTCAGCTAGTTAGGTTTGTTTACAAAACAACTTTTTTTAGCAAAATTTTGGCAAAACTTTACCAGTGAAACATTCTAACTGTAATTCAAGATAACTTTGAAGTTGAGCCCTTTATTTCATATGGGACACTCTTGTTGCATTTTGTATCAGAGACACTTGAGAAATGGGTCAGGATGATGGCATAGAAAGAGAAATATATATATTGAGTGAGAGAAGTGGTTTAGAGGTTTACCCTTTAATCAGGCCTCCATGTCCCTAGCATACTCTTTACTCTTTTACTCTTTTACTTGTTTCAGTCATTTGACTGTGGCCATGCTGGAGCACCGCCTTTAATCGAGCAACTTGACCCCGGGACTTATTCTTTGTAAGCCCAGTACTTATTCTATCGGTCTGTTTTGCCGAACCGCTAAGTGACGGGAACGTAAACACACCAGCATCAGTTGTCAAGCAATGCTAGGGGGACAAACACACACACACACACACATACATATATATATATATATATATATATATATATATATATATATATATATAATATATATATACGACAGGCTTCTTTCAGTTTCCGTCTACCAAATCCACTCACAAGGCATTGGTCGGCCCGGGGCTATAGTAGAAGACACTTGCCCAAGGTGCCACGCAGTAGGACTGAACCCGGAACCATGTGGTTGGTTAGCAAGCTACTTACCACACAGCCACTCCTGCGCCTATTTGGATATTATTTATATCTTGTTGGTTTCATGAGATCTCATTCTGATGTACATATAAAACCTTCCATAGCCTTTCTTCGAACAAGCAACATAGCCATGCCAGCACCAACTCGCAGCTTTATCCTCAGTCAAGCATTCTAGATAACATCCAAAAGTTATGATGGTCATGTGTTACTGTAAACCTCATCTAAGAATTATGATAGTTTCATAGTCAGCTAGTTAGGTTTGTTTACAAAACAACTTTTTTTAGCAAAATTTTGGCAAAACTTTACCAGTGAAACATTCTAACTGTAATTCAAGATAACTTTGAAGTTGAGCCCTTTATTTCATATGGGACACTCTTGTTGCATTTTGTATCAGAGACACTTGAGAAATGGGTCAGGATGATGGCATAGAAAGAGAAATATATATATTGAGTGAGAGAAGTGGTTTAGAGGTTTACCCTTTAATCAGCCTCCATGTCCCTAGCATACTCTTTACTCTTTTACTCTTTTACTTGTTTCAGTCATTTGACTGTGGCCATGCTGGAGCACCGCCTTTAATCGAGCAACTGACCCGGGACTTATTCTTTGTAAGCCCAGTACTTATTCTATCGGTCTGTTTTGCCGAACCGCTAAGTGACGGGAACGTAAACACACCAGCATCAGTTGTCAAGCAATGCTAGGGGGACAAACACACACACACACACATACATATATATATATATATATATATATATATATATATATATTATATATATATATATACGACAGGCTTCTTTCAGTTTCCGTCTACCAAATCCACTCACAAGGCATTGGTCGGCCCGGGGCTATAGTAGAGACACTTGCCCAAGGTGCCACGCAGTAGGACTGAACCCGGAACCATGTGGTTGGTTAGCAAGCTACTTACCACACAGCCACTCCTGCGCCTATTTGGATATTATTTATATCTTGTTGGTTTCATGAGATCTCATTCTGATGTACATATAAAACCTTCCATAGCCTTTCTTCGAACAAGCAACATAGCCATGCCAGCACCAACTCGCAGCTTTATCCTCAGTCAAGCATTCTAGATAACATCCAAAAGCAGACCTTTTCATTGACTGGCAATGATTCAATCTCATCACCACAACAACTGCTAGCTCACAGACATGTTGTTTACTCTCACTGTCTCCTGTACCACTACTATAATGGCCTCTGCTCCTCTTAACTGGTGAGCTACTTACTTCACCTTGCCCAACCTCAGGAAAAACACGTTTCTTCCATTTGTCGTCCCTGTTGTGTGTCATCTTCTTGATCAGGTATTAATTACTTTGTCTAGCCCTTTCACATCTCCCCTTGGGATTCCCTCTTCACCCATATTTTACATTCAAATTTCAACTGCTAGGTATTCAAAATAAAGCATCAATGAAGAAAACGTTATCATTTTGGGAGATCATGGACCATGAGTGCTATCCCTTATTTGATTGTTAACTAAGAGAGTACAGGATTCAAGCCTCTTCTCCTTATCTCCTCAAAGACATACAGCATCTCGAAAGAGTCCAGAAGCTGGCTACCCTCATGGTTCTTGGTCTCAAGAATTTGTCTTATGAAGAAAGGCTGAAGACGCTCGACCTTTATTCTCTAGAAAAATGACGATGCCATGGTGATCTCATTCTTGCTCACAACATCATAAGCGGAAAGTGTAACCTCTTGAAAGAGCTGTTCTTCACTCCTGCTCCAGAGCGTCGGCTGCGGGGTCATTCCGAAAAGGTCTACCTGCGAAGATTTCATCTCAATCAAAGGAGAGGGGCTTTCTCCGTCCGGGTTGCGGATCCGTGGAATAAGCTGCCGGACTAGATGGTGAAGATGCCGACGACCGCTCGGTTCAAAGTCTCCCTTGACCACAAGTGGCCTGAACTCTTTACATGAGCACCACCCTGTACATAACTCCTTGTCCCCATGGGGGGAGGGCCTTGCTTTTTGCTTTTTGAGCCAAAAATTAACTAACTAACTGACTAAGAAGCTCACTTTTAAACCACGTGGTTTTCAGGTTCAGTCCCACAGAATGGCACCTCTGGTAAGTGTCTTCTACTACAGCCCTGGGCCAACAAAGGCATTGTGAGTGGATCTGGTTGACATAAATCTGTGAGAAAGCCTGTCATGTGTGTGTGTGTGTGTGTGTGTGGTGTGTGTGTGTGTGGATGGGTGGGTGTGTAGGGGTGTGTATCTTTGTGCCTGTGTTTGTCCCTCCCACTGCTTGACTGACAGTTGGTGTTAGCTTGTTTACATGCCCTGTAATTTAGTGGTTCAGCAAAAGAGACTGATTTAATAAGTACAAGACTTAAAAACTAGTACTGGGTTTGACTCTGTTGAACTAAAACCCTTAAAAATAGTGCCTCAGCTGGGCCACAATCCTACGACTGAAACAATGACTATATTTTAAAATATTGTGTGTGTGTGGGTGTGTCTGTGTGTGCGGGTGCATGTACACCCGTACACAACCCCAACCTTTATTGATGTTGTCAAGATGTCTCCAGTCTCTGTCTGCTCCCCTTTAACTACTTCAGTCTCTACGCCTCAACCTATCCACTTAATCCCACTCATATTTTCCCCTCATCATCATCATCATCATCCTCGTCCTCTTCCTCCTCCTCTTCTTCTCCCTCCTCTTCTTCTCCCTCCCCTTCTTCCTCCTCCTCTTCTTCTCCCTCTTCTTCTCCCTCCTCCTCCTCTTTCTCCTCTTCTCCCTCTTCTCCCTCCTCCTCCTCTTCCTCCTCTCCCTCTTCTTCTCCCTCTTCTCCCTCCTCCTCCTCTTCCTCCTCTCCCTCTTCTTCTTCCTCCTCCCCTTCCTCCCGTTCCTCCTCTTCCTCCTCCCCTTTCTCTTCCTCCCCTTCCTCCTCTTCTTCTTCCTCTTCCTCTTCCTCCCCGTCCACCTCTTCTTCCTCCTTCTCTTCCTCCCCTTCCTCCTCCTCTTCCTCTTATTCTTCCTCCTCCACTTCCTCCTCTTCCTCTTCCTCCTCCACTTCCTCCTCTTCCTCCTCCTCTTCGTCTTCCACGTCCTTCTCCTCCTCACTCACTCACTCTTAGAAACAGAAGCCAAGTTTCCCTCAAAGCGCATCCCACCGGCTTGTAAAATAGAGTATATTGGATGAATTGATTCTAATAACCCTAAAATAATATGGGATGGCTACATTAGGAATGTCTTTGTACATATGTTTACTGGAACAGGGCTGATCTAAGATTAATCCAAAGCAACAACTTTAATCAATAAGTCCAATTTGTATCACAGATAGTCTACTTAATTTCATCCAAAGTCTATCCTTGTGTTCTACTGACAGCCAACTCCACATTATTTTTATTCAGAAGACTTAATGACCATCATAAAATTCTCTTTTTCCAAGCTGTAATAATCTTCTGTATTAATGTAAAACACACTACAGCTACATGTGTGTGTGTGTGTGTGTGTGTGTGTATCACACAACTAGGTTATAAGTAATGGATTGTTTTGTAAACTGAAGCAATCCCACAGCAAATATTGTCTGCTGACTCATTCACTTCTGAACCAATCTCACTTCTCACTTCTACTTAGCTTTGCTAAAAAGCGAATTATTCAAAGTTATCTCTCCTATGAGAAATAATTTAGCACTTTTATTAATACTCTTTTACTCTTTTACTTGTTTCAGTCATTTTGACTGCGGCCATGCTGGAGCACCGCCTTTAGTCGAGCAAGTCAACCCCAGGACTTTGTAAGCCTAGTACTTATTCTGTCAGTCTCTTTTGCCGAACTGCTAAGTGACGGGGATGTAAACACACCAGCATTGGTTGTCAAGCGATGTTGGGGACACACACACAAACATATACATATATACATACATACATACATACATATATATATATATATATATATATATATATATATATATACGATGGGCTTCTTTCAGTTTCCGTCTACCAAATCCACTCATAAGGCTCTGGTTGGCCTGAGGCTATAGTAGAAGACACTTGGCCAAGGTGCCACGCTGTGGGACTGAACCCGGGACCATGTGGTTGGTAAGCAAGCTACTTACCACACAGCCACTCCTCCACCTATAATGGCAATAATAATAATAATAATAATAATAATAATAATAATAATCCTTTCTCATATCGGCACAAGGCCTGAAATTTGAGGGGAGGGGTTAGTCAATTACTTTGATCCCCCAATAATCAACTGGTACTTATCTTGTCGATCCCAGAAGGATCTCAGTATAATTTGAATCCAAAACAAAGATGGATGAAATGCTGCCAAGCATTTTGCCCAGCTTGCTAACGATTTTGCCATCTCACCGCCTTACAGTAATGGTAATAATAATAATAATAATAATCCTTTCTATAATAGGCAAAAGGCCTGAAATTTGGTGGGGAGGGGTAAGTCGGTTACATTCACTCTAGTGTGTATCTGGTACTTAATTTATCGACCCTGAAAGGATGAAAGACAGAGTCGACGTCAGTGGAATTTGAACTCAGAACATAGCAACAGGCGAAATAGCGCTAAGCGTTTCAACCAGCATGCTAACGACTCTGCCAGCTTGTCACCTTGATGATGATGATGATGCCGCCGCCACAGGTACTCCTTTGTGGTTAACAATCAAGTTGTTTCAGGTTGAGTCTCACTGTGTGGACTTTGAGCAAATGTCTTCTACTGTAGCCCAGGATCAACCAATGCCTTGTGTGGGAATTTGGTTGATGGAAACTGTGTGAATCCCATCATGTGCGTGTTTGTGTGTGTGTGTGTGTATGTGTGTCACTACACGACAACCAGTCCTGGTTTGTTTATATCTCTGTAAGTTAGGTTTGGCAAAAGTAACTAATAGCATAAGCAACAAACTAGTACAGAATCTGTGAAAAAGATGAAAGTATTAACCATCTCTTAAGCGAATACAGTATGTCAGCACAAAAAGTGAGTTAGCACCAGCATAATGGTGTCAGTGAAAGTCAAACAGTTGCCTGATATTACCATCAATCTGTTGTAGACATGCCTAGGTTTACACAAAGTTGAGTAACTTTTGCTATGATCTTTTTAATTTCAGATTCAAATAATCTTCCCCTAATTTCACTCCAGCCTCCACAGATCTTCTATATTTAGGATCTGTATCTTACTGCCATTTAGTAGAGCATTTCTCACATATTTTATAAATACCTATTTCTTTACTACCCACAAGGGGCTAAACACAGAGAGGACAAACAAAGAGAGACAAACGGATTAAGTCGATTATATCAACCTCAGTGCGTAACTGGTACTTAATTTATCGACCCCGAAAGGATGAAAGGCAAAGTTGAACTTGGCGGAATTTGAACTCAGAACGTAGCGGCAGACGAAATACCTATTTCTTTATTACCCACAAGGGGCTAAACACAGAGGGGCTAAACACAGAGGGGACAAACAAGGACAGACATAGGTATTAAGTCGATTACATCGACCCCAGTGCGTAACTGGTACTTAATTTATCGACCCCGAAAGGATGAACGGCAAAGTTGAACTCGGCGGAATTTGAACTCAGAACGTAGCAGCAGACGAAATACCGCTAAGCATTTCGCCCGGTGTGCTAACGATTCTGCCAGCTCGCCGCCTTTTATAAATACCATCACTGTCACATCATCTGTACTCCACATCCAACACTCATGTCTCACCTGTACTCCACATCCAACACTCATGTCTCACCTGTACTCCATATCAAACAGATCAGACTCAACTCATTGTGTTAGCTAACATAAATATGTCTCTGTGTATAACATATATGCACATGCGCACTCACATACTTATGTATTTAAACTGACACATGTGAACAGTTCTTCTCCATCACACACATATACATTAATAGATTAAATGAAAAAATAGACAAAGAAGCTTGATTGATTTCTGTATGCGTACTAATTTCATTTATTAGTACAAAGGCAGACCAGTGCAGTGTGTACCACAGAACACAACAGAATGCCAATGTACGGAGACTGGAATAAAATCTGCTATATTCAGACAAATTTAATTATAGTCTGTGCTAAATCTAATTGTATGCAGGTCAGATATGATATCAAAGAAATGGTCAGTATCACACAAAAGAACTCAGTGGTTGTATGTTCAAAGTAAGTTAAATCCACCTGAATTTCCCAATTCCATTAGTGTAATAAAAACCACAAACATTCCAGAAAACTCAAGTCACTTCTTTTTGAAAAGTTAATCAACAAATGAAAAGAAAGCAACATTAGTGAAGAAGGAAATATCGTAAAAGTCTTTTGGATCTTACCAAAAGCAAAATGGCTGACTGAAGAGAAATAAAAGGCAGCCATATTTGAACAAATTATGTCAATTGTTTCTCTGAGCTACATCTTCTCCACCATCGCTCGGTGTACTGACAAAAGATATCTCTTTACTTTCATCCTTGCTTTATCAGCCATGCTAAAAGTTCTGTCACTGTATCATTCGACTGTCATACAACTTCACCAATGTTGCAGTTTAGTTCTAGGCAACAGTTTATGTTTGTTATTCATCTTGGCTATCTTTACACTTTGTTTTCATATCAAGCTTGTATATTTTGCCATAATGTCCAACCAAATAATGAAGCAAAAGATAATGACCGCTATATGCCTTTGTTAACAAGTTGTGCTACGTGTAACGAATGAGAACTGCCTTTCTTTTAGCTCCATGCCAACCACTCACTGCTCACAAAAGTGATTTCACAAATATATGTGATGCAGTCCCTGAGTCATTCAAATATTGCACTAGAACTTCACACATGAAAACACCTGAATTGTAAAGTCTGGGTTTAAAGTCTTCTGCTATTTGACCAGCAGACCATTATTTCAATCAGTGAACTGAGTTATATAAATCATTCAAGTGTGGAAAGTATGTTGATGAAATCAAAAAGACATCATTAAACAGTTATGAATATATGAAGATACAAAGAGAAAGGAAGTCTTTATATGATTGTCTATATGTTTATAAATTTTTATGTCTTTAATATGTGCATGCCTGAATCTGAATGATTATGTTTGTGTGTGTACACGCATGTATGTGTGTACATGCATGTATGTGTGTGTGTGTGTATATGTGTGAATTTGTAGTTGGATGTGTGCGTATATATATATTCATTTGTATGTATGTTTGGGTGTGTGTGTATATATGTGTGTGTTAGTGAGTCAGAGATAATACTTTAGTCATACCAAACATTATTGCTGCATCAACTGCACACAACTCTTTTGATATTGGTAAATTATCCAGCTTACCAATACATAATTATACATTCACACACACACACACACACACACACACACACTTGTATTATATATATATATATAAACAATTGCAGCGTGGTAGGTGTTTGTAAGCCATTTAAGAAACACACAAAAGCCGTTCGATTCACTTCAACATTTAAGTTTAATTTGTCAAAATATTATTGTCGCTAAAATCCGCAACCTGTTCACTGACAAAAATCCGTGCTGCACGGATTTTTATATATGGATTTTTATATATGGATGTAGATTTGTGTTTATATATTTATATATACACACACTTTGCTGGTATGTGTTGAACAGTTCAACAAGAACCTACAAGCCAGAGGACTGTGCCAGACTCCAATATTTACTTTAGCATGGTTTCAATGAATGGATGCCCTTCATAATGCCAACCAATTCACAAAGTGTATTTGATGCTTTTTTTCATAGGACCAGCACTTGTGAATTCAGCAAGTAATTTGCAAGGTAAGACTCATCAACTGTGTGGTCAGGTAATATTGAAGGAAGTGACTTTATGCCTTGTGTTAAGAGGTTCAACCCATTTGTTACCAATCTGCTGGAGACTGTCCCAAATTCTGTAACATAAACTTACTGTTTTAAAGTGGTCTAAATTATAATCTTCCATCAAAATTTTATGCTAAATTATTCCAGGCCCCAGCTTAATAATTAAATAGTTATTTTACTAAATTCTCCATTATTTAAAAAATTTATTGAAACAAAGGCAGAATATGGTAACAAAAGGGTTAAGTAAGACAGAGGACTGGAATAAGTGTCTTTCTGAAAAGGGGACACATAGCTTTCCTAGCTGGAAAATGAGAAAAGAGGTGGTGAGTATTTACCCTCAAAGAATAAGGTGAATATAAGAAAGATGAGAGGGATACAGAGGATCGGAAAGGGTGGGTTTGTAGCTAAGTTCATGAGGGTGTGAAAGGAGAGCAGTACCTGGCTTGATGACCAAACAGTCTGACAATAGCAAGTAAGCCAAAAAAGGTCACTTTACCTATCACCTTTTACTTGCTTCAGTCATTTGACTGCAGCCATGCTGGAGCACTGTCCTAAAGAATTTACATTTGAATGAATTTACCTCAGAATTTATTATTTTTTGCAAAGCTTGGTACTTATTCTGTCAGTCACATTTGCCGAACTGCTAATGTTACAGGGATGTAAACACACCAACACTGGTTGTCAAGCAGTAGTGGGACATGCATGCACACAGATACATATACACAAGCTTCGTTCTTCTGACAACTAAATCCACTCACAAGGCTTTGGTTGGCCTGAGACTAAAGCAGAAGACATTTGCCCAAGGTGCCACACAGTGGGACTGAACCTGAAACCATGTGGTTGAGAGCCAAGCTTTTTAGCACATAGCCACAACATTTTCTTTGTAAAATTTAATAAGCCTGTATTCTATGAAAAAATCTTGAGTAATCCTTCAGTTTCATGTTAAACTGTTTTTTATATATAACTTGACATAAAAACAAACATTAATATATATATGTGTGTGTGTGTGTAATTTAGAAAAAAAATCTCTATTAAATAATTCAATAATGAAAACTGTTATTCACACCATATAGAAAACATATACTGTAAAAACCTTATTCTAAAAATCAATAAAGTACAAAAACAATAAATGGTAAATAGTAGAAAAAAAAACTACACGAGTTTTGTGGCTATATTTTCAAATAGATAATAATAATAAAATCAATTCGATCTAAAATTAATTCTGTGTAAAAATATAGTCACTCATCAGGTGTAAAATAATAATAATAATAATAAAAGATAATAATAATATATATATATATATATATATATAAACATTATCAACCATATATACTTAATGTATGTATATGTACCATGTATTTTTTGGTAAGCTGTGATTTTGTCATGTTGGAGAATACTCTCTCTCAAAGCGCCAGGTGTTAAAACACCTGCAAGTCATGGACAGGAAAGATAACTCACCTCTGATCCCATCTAGGTGTGATGGATATCAATGTTTCACAATTTTCGTGGCTTATCAATATCATTTTCTCAAACAGAGGCAGAGATGACTGATATTGCCAGTCCGTGACTCATATGTATATAGCATGCAAACTATGTGTGAGTAAACCCAGACAATGCATACATGAGAATAAATTCAGATATGAAATAAAAGCAGCTTTAGTGTAATAAACATTATCAACCACATATACTTAATGGAAACATCAAGTGTATTTACCGGTAGGCTGAGATTTGGTGTCCAACCATATATATATTCATAAATGTGTGTGTGTGTGTGTGTGTATTTATCTTTCTATAATACATTGAAAGTCTGTTTGAATCTTGCTTGCTTGCTTGCAATGTTACCCAGCCAAACTGGCACATAATGGGAAAATACTATGAATTAAGTCTACCCTGAAATGTTAATATGAATGGAATGAAACAAGTTTCACATAAATTGGAGTAGTAGTTATTGAGATATTTGGGGTTTGGTGGTATAAATATCCAAAACTGTGCATAATGGGAAAATGCTCCGAATATAACTTCATCCTGAAAGGAAAGAAACTCTGACTTTTCGATTAGACAGTGGTTTGGCAACAAAAAAATACAATTATTTTTCACAGTAAATGTTTCTATTTTTACTTTGTTAAACACGATATTATAATCATTTAGAAATATCTTAAGTGAATGTGATTTCAAAAATGTAAGTTGTTTGTACAGTAAGTATTTATATTTTAGCTTTCTTTAAACAGACAATATTTTAATGTTTTTTAAAATTATTTTCAAGTGGATACCATTACAAAAATTGTTTTTTGGCATATTTAGAAAGTATTTTAAAGTGAAAATGACTTTAAAAATACAGTAAATATTTCGTAAAAGACCTGTTCATAACCTTGGTGTGAAATAGATTTTCCATAGCTTTTTTTTTTTTCAAGTGCATTCAATGTATCTCACTCTACCACCATGTAACAGCTATTTATGATAAAGGACCTGAAATACTTATGTTGTTACAGGACATGCAAGTAATAGCAGCCAAATCTTCCTTCTCTGGGGAAAGGAGCAGTTTACACATGATTTCAATGTCACATTCATTGAAAGCTTGCAAAATAACCTGGAAAAGAAAAAAAACCCATGATACATAATTCCATTTCTGGGAAACTCAGAGTTTCCCAGTGACCCACGGGTCATGGGTAGTCTAGTAATACATTAAAAGTCAGTTTGAAGCTTGCTTGCTTGCAATGTTGCCCAGCCAAACTGGTGCAAATGGGAAAATACTATGAATTAAGTTTACCCTGAAATGTTAATATGAACAGAATAAAACAAGTTTCATGTAAATCAGACAAGTGGTTGTGGAGATATTAGAGGTTTACAGGGTATAAATACCCACAACAGTGCATAATGGGAAAATATTTCAAAAATAATCTAAAAACTGAAAGAGAAGACACTCTTATCTTTCGATTAGACACAGTGACTCGACAATGCAAGAATATGATTTTTCACATTCATTGAAAGCATTCAAAATAATCTGGAAAGGAAAAAAAAACTTACAAAATAAAACTCCTTTGCTGAGAAACTTATAGTGTCTCAGTGACTCAACAGGTTGCATGTAGTCTAGTATGTGTATATATAACGATGATGATGATGATGATATACACACACACGCACACACACACAAATATCTTTATATGGTTGGACTTTTTAAAGTTCAATACATTACTCCACAATGGTGCAGAGATTTATTATTATATAAGGGCATGGGTTGTGCTGAACCAGTCCCAATCTCTTCTCCTTTGAATTTGTATTGGTCTGGTGCAACAAATTCCATGAGCCTAGAAGTATTACACATGTACGCACAAACACACACACAACATAAATGCTCTTTGAGATCTTTTGAGGTATTTTCATCTTAATGACTGATAAGCAGTTCCATTGCAATTTTGCATTCAACCCCGCCTCGAATGGCTTCTGTGCCGGTGGCACATAAGAAGCACCATCCGAACGTGGCCGATGACAGCACCGCCTCGACTGGCTTCTGTGCCGGTGGCACATAAAAAGCACCAACCGATCGTGGCCGATGCCAGACCCCTCTGGCACCTGTGCAGGTGGCACGTAAAAAGCACCCACTACACTCGCAGAGTGGTTGGCATTAGGAAGGGCATCCAGCTGTAGAAACACTGCCAGATCAGACTGGAGCCTGGAGCAGCCCCTGGCTCCCCAGACCCCGGTCGAACCGTCCAACCCGTGCTAGTGCGGAAAACGGACGTTAAACGATGATGATGATGATGATGATTTAATTTAATTTGTATCTTGAGCTGTTTGAAACTTTGCTTGTGCAATTGTCTTTTACTATAGCTCTAGGCCAACAAAAGCCTTGTGAGTGAATTTGGTAGATGGAAATTAAAAAGAAGCCTGATGTGTGTGTGTGTGTGTACATGTCTCTTTGTTTTGACAGTGCAAACAAATAATTGTAAATAGATTTTACCCTCATCTAAGCAGTGGTATTCATTTGTAATCTTACTTGAAAACATGTCTGGGCTTAGCAAAAATATTATCTTACCTGAAAATGGGTAAGAGTTGAAGACAGGAGGAGCATCTGGCCATACAATATGTGCCACAATGAATCTTGTATGACGCATATAAGCTTGGAAAGGTATGATATTAAAATTATAATGATGATACATACGTACATTCATGTACAAGTGCAAGAGAGAGAGAGGTGGGGTGGAAGTGAAGAGTGTGTGTCTATTTTTATATATATATATATGTGTGTGTGTGTGTGTGTGTATATATGTGTGTGTGTATATATATATATATATATATATATATATATATATATATATATTGCCAGTGGCATGTAAAAGCACCCACTACACTATTGGAGTGGTTGGTGTTAGGAAGGGCATCCAGCTGTAGAAACTTGGCCAGATCAAGATTGGAGTCTGGTGCAGCCATCTGGTTCGCCAGTCCTCAGTCAAATTGTCCAAGGAAAGCTGACGTTAAATGATGATGATGATGATCTATATATATATATATAGATATATATATATATATATATATATATATATATATATATATATATATATATATATACATACATATATACTCATATGTATGTTCACTTATACATTGTTAGATACGTTATACAGGTATATATTCAGATACACTATCATGTGTATGTCTACATGTAAGTTGACATATATGGACATACCTACCCCATTATATACTTACATAACTAGATTAAATGAAAAAATTGACAAAGAAGCTTGATTGATTTCTGTATGCGTACTAATTTCATTTATTAGTACAAAGGCAGACCAGTGCAGTGTGTACCACAGAACACAACAGAATGCCAATGTACGGAGACTGGAATAAAATCTGCTATATTCAGACAAATTTAATTATAGTCTGTGCTAAATCTAATTGTATGCAGGTCAGATATGATATCAAAGAAATGGTCAGTTCACACAAAAGAACTCAGTGGTTGTATGTTCAAAGTGAGTTAAATCCACCTGAATTTCCCAATTCCATTAGTGTAATAAAAACCACAAACATTCCAGAAAACTCAAGTCACTTCTTTTTGAAAAGTTAATCAACAAATGAAAAGAAAGCAACATTAGTGAAGAAGGAAATATCGTAAAAGTCTTTTGGATCTTACCAAAAGCAAAATGGCTGACTGAAGAGAAATAAAAGGCAGCCATATTTGAACAAATTATGTCAATTGTTTCTCTGAGCTACATCTTCTCCACCATCGCTCGGTGTACTGACAAAAGATATCTCTTTACTTGCATCCTTGCTTTATCAGCCATGCTAAAAGTTCTGTCACTGTATCATTCGAATGTCATACAACTTCACCAATGTTGCAGTTTAGTTCTAGGCAACAGTTTATGTTCGTTATTCATCTTGGCTATCTTTACACTTTGTTTTCATATCAAGCTTGTATATTTTGCCATAATGTCCAACCAAATAATGAAGCAAAAGATAATGACCGCTATATGCCTTTGTTAACAAGTTGTGCTACGTGTAACGAATGAGAACTGCCTTTCTTTTAGCTCCATGCCAACCACTCACTGCTCACAAAAGTGATTTCACAAATATATGTGATGCAGTCCCTGAGTCATTCAAATATTGCACTAGAACTTCACACATGAAAACACCTGAATTGTAAAGTCTGGGTTTAAAGTCTTCTGCTATTTGACCAGCAGACCATTATTTCAATCAGTGAGCTGAGTTATATAAATCATTCAAGTGTGGAAAGTATGTTGATGAAATCAAAAAGACATCATTAAGCCATCGTAAATATGTAAAGATACAAAGCAAAAGAAAGTCTTTATGTGTTTGTGTGTGTATGTATATGCATATATAAAAAATTTTATGTTTCGTTGCCTTTGTATTCAAGTATATATATATTTATACACTCACACAAATGTATATATTATCATCATTATCATTTATTGTCCACTGGTCTATGCTCGTATAGGTCAGAGAGAATTTGTTGAGTCAGATTTTCTGTGGCTGAATGCCCTTCCTCTATCCAATCTTCACTTGTTTCCAAACAAAGTAATATTTTCTCATAGCTAGACATGTTTTTCATGGGTAACTGGAAATGGAAAACCTCACTTGTATGGTGGTGATGTTTATCGGTATCTAGATAAGTGTACAGTCAAACAAATAAGCAAACACACACACACACACACATCCTCTTTTAGTTTCCATCTACCAAATCCACTCATAAGGCTTTGGTCAGCCAGTGCTATCATAGAAGACATGTGACTGAACCCAAGACCAGATATTAGGGGAGGTGACCAGACAAGCAGACTTGTTTATGATACGTACATACATAGTGGTTATCTATTCCTTATGCAGAGTTTGACCACCTCCTGTACCTACACCTTAGCACAGCACCATCATGGCATCTGATGTGGCTTTTTAAACCAGACAATGTTCTGAAAAGACACCCACATAGATTGCAAATCCGATTTGGACCACCAATAGCTGCAGATAAGTTCTGATCTTTGTGGATCTTCAAATGTCTTTCGAGGCCGCCGTTAGATTTGCGAAACTTCTGGCATACACTGCATTCAAAGGTGTGCACAGACATATAGGCTGAATAGTTGGTGGGAGTTTGTTTTCCACGGGTTTGCAAAAGAGATTTGAGCCCAGCAAAAGAAAGGCATGGTCTGTCACAAACTGTGCATGCAAAAAGGTCATTGTCATTCACCTTCTCGATCATAACATTCTTCCTTAGATCTTTTTTGAGTTTTACATGCGTTATCTTGGCCTCTTCAAATGCTTTCACTCCACTCCACACTTTTGTTCGCCATCCTACTCGATGTGAACCAAGGGTTTCTATGTCTTATGGATCCATTCCAAGTGACTTCATAGTAGTCCTTAAACCTTTTTTTAGGTTTACGCCAATAGCGTTTCCCCTCTGCAAGCTCATCATAGAACAGCTGTTTCGGCATGCATTCATCTGCCATTTGAAAAGTATGGCCATGCCATCTCATTTGGTCCCTCAAAATCATAGATTTAATTGAAGTGATGCCTTCAGATGCAAGGACATCTGTGTTTGAAGTAAAAGAAAAAACTTCATTTAATTTTTAAAATGCGATGAAGGCATTTTTGGTGGAATTGTTCTAACAATTTAAAATGCCTTTCATAACAAGTCCAAGCTTCACAGGAATACAACAGGGACGGTAAGACAAATGATTGTAAAGAGCCAGCTTTGTAATCTTATTTATATGTTACTGGCACCAAACACATGATTCCAAGCCACCAAATGCATTTGCTGCCCTTTGAATTTGCAGATGTATTTCTGTATCAAAATTTCCATCATTTTGTACAGAGCTTCTGAAAAAAATTTTTTTGTTTGTATGTATGTATGTATGTGTGTGTGTGTGTGTGTGGAGAAAGAGAGAGATTGATGCTGATATATATATATATATATATATAATATATATATATACACATACACACACACATATCTTTATCAATGAGTGTATGTGTGTATATGTATACATCTATGTGTGTTTAATTATGTATGTTTAGATGTACAATGTCAATATAATTATCTGGAACACTTAAAGTCAGTGTACTAGCATGGCCTTAGTTCAGTCAGTGACTGAAACCAGTTAAAGAATAAAAGAATGCTGAATTAATAAATAATCAATATGATTTAACTAAAACACACTGATTTCTGTTTTCGCAACAGAATTTCAGATTCCCTGCAAAGCAGATGCTAGAAATAAGATAGATTGAAACATATTGCAAAGTACTAATACTATAAGACACATCACACACCTTATGAGCAACAGATACGACACACATAGAAATATATTGACACAAAATGTGCATGTGTGCATGAAAGGTAGACTAGAATAGAGGTGAACTGAAAGAAATACTTGGTATTAAAACTATCAGCCAGTGTATGGGGGAGACATGACTGTTAGTTTGGGCATGTGTTGTGGATGCATGTTAATAATGCTGAGTGAAAATGTGTAGGAGATTCCTAAAGGACAGGAAATCCCAAAGAAGATATGGGTAGGTAGGTAGGGCAAGACCAATGTTAATGATATTCAACTCCATAAACAAGGCGGCGAGATGGCAGAAACGTTAGCACGCCAGGCAAAATGCATAGCCGTATTTCGTCTGCCTTTAAGTTCTGAGTTCAAATTCAGCCGAGGTCGACTTTGCCTTTCATCCTTTCGGGGTCAATAAATTAAGTACTAGTTACGTACTGGGGTTGATGTAATCGACTTAATCCGTTTGTCTGTCCTTGTTTGTCCCCTCTATATTTAGCCCCTTGTGGGTAATAAAGAAACAGATATTCAACTCCATAGACTTTTTGATAGGATAAACAATCCAGAGTATGATGATAGATATGTAGCAATTTATTCCAACATGAACTGGAGACAATGATAATGATTATGACTGTACTTAGCTAAGACAACGTATTATGATCAGAAAGGCATTGTCTTAGCTAAGACAATGTATTATGATCAATGCCAAAAAAACACAATGTCTTAAATACTGCTGGTCATGTATACATTATAGTGTAGAACTAGTCAATATAGAGAAGAACAGAAACATGAATCTTACAATGACAAGATTATTTGCTAGTTTATTTTGTCCTTTTGTCTTCTCTCCTGATGCTGTATGAACATTTAATGTGGTTTTAGAGTCAAGTTTTGGTTGCTATTTCCCACCTCTTAGATACCCTAAATTATAATTTTAATAATAATTATTACCTTTGAAGGTTTTTATTCCTATCCTGGCCACTTGATAAGATCGCTATTTAAATTAACGATCTTATCCTTATATATATATATATATATATATATATATTATATATATATATATATATAGGCGTAGGAGTGGCTGTGTGGTAAGTAGCTTGCTTACAAACCACATCGTTCCGGGTTCAGTCCCACGGCGTGGCACCTTGGGTAGGTGTCTTCTACTATAGCCTCGGGCCGACCAAAGCCTTGTGAGTGGATTTGGTAGATGGAAACTGAAAGAAGCCCGTCATATATATGTATATATATGTATGTGCATGGTTGTGTGTCTAGGTTTGTCCCCCCAACATCACTTAACAACCGATGCTGGTGTGTTTACGTAACTTAGCGGTTCGGCAAAAAAGATACCGATAAAATAAGTACTAGGCTTTCAAAGAATAAGTCCTGGGGTCGATTTGATCGACTAAAGGCGGTGCTCCAGCATGGCCACAGTCACATGACTGAAACAAGTAAAAGAGTAAAAGAGAGTAAAAGAGTATAGATATAGAGAGATTCAGATGAATATGGTACTTAAGTTGAGGCCCCAGAATTTAGTACGGTATTATCCATACAATTTCAAAGTAAGGTGATTAAAATCAAAATAAGCAACAAGGATATCCAGAGGTAATGCAGTACAATCGTTTACGATGTAATGGTTGCATTGTTCAATTAAATGGAGTTGCATGAAACAATCGTACTACATTACCTCTGGATATCCTGGTTGCTTATTTTGATCCATATATATATATATATATATATATATATGGTCAAAATGATCATATATATAACTTACCAAATATACATATCTTATAATAATTCTGCTTCTTCTTTGATTATTCAGTCTGTCCGTAACACTTCCATGTGATTAGTTGGAGGGGGAAGGAGGAGGGGGGAGACGGGGAGGGGAGGGAAAGATGGTGGTGAGTGAAATGTGTAATTTATTTTTTGAACTTATTTTTGTTCCTCCGTTACGTAGCCCGTCTGTAATGTTTTTACGTAATTAGTGGACAGTTCATGGATTGCAGGATGGCCTGCTGTGCTTACCTTGGATCGTAGGGCGACCTGCTGTGCTTGAGGAGACCTATTGAGTCAAGTACATCAACATCAAAAAATGAAATGGAAATTGTAGTTGTGATACTTATTGTGTGTATGTGTGTGTGTACGTGTGTAAGTTCCAGTAACTTAGCAGTTTAGTAAAAGAAACTAATAGAAAAAGTATCAGACTTAAAAATAAGCTCTAGGGTCAATTTGTTCAATTAAACCATTCATGGCCACAATCAAATGATCAAAACAAGTAAAAGATAGAAGAGAGAGAGTGTGTGGTGTGTGTGTGTGTGTGTGTGCGCGTGTGCATGTGTGTGTGTATGTGTGTGTGTCTAGAATGGTGTGAGATGAAGCAAATGTCCTTGATGGAGGGTAAGAAATGATTTAAATATTGGTCATGGCTGAAAGAGTTCAGAGAGCAGTTGAAGCAGCTGGTGGATTTAGAGCGGAGTTTCTCTACCATCTTTTGCCTAACAATACCTTTGATTCCTATTTTTTTCTACTGGACTTCCAAAGTCGTTTGCTGTATATAGAAGAAAATTTTACTGTATTTTTGTAATTAAATATTATTAGATCAAAAAATCAAATGGAAATTGTAGTTGTGATACCTGTGCTGGTGGCACGTAAAAAGCACCATCTGAACGTGGCCGATGCCAGTGCTGCCTTGACTGGCTTCCATGCCGGTGGCACGTAAAAACCATCAACCAATCGTGACCATTTGTCAGCCTCCCCTGGCACCTGTGCTGGTGGCACGTAAAAGCACACATTACACTCACAGAGTGGTTGGCGTTAGAAAGAGCATCCAGCTGTAGAAATACTGCCAGATCAGACTGGAGCCTGGTACAGCCTCCATGGCTTCCCAGACCCCGGTCAAGCTGTCCAACCCATGCTAGCATGGAAAACGGACATTAAACAATGATGATAATGAAAGGCGAAGAGTGAAAGAAAAAGAGGGTAAGGCAAAGAATGAGAGAGGAAGAGGGAAAGTGTTACTCTTTTACTTGTTTCAGTTATTTTGACTGCGGCCATGCTGCAGCACCGCCTTTAGTCGAGCAAATCGAACCCGGGACTTATTCTTTGTAAGCCCAGTGCTTATTCTATCGGCTTCTTTTGCCGAACCGCTAAGTGACGGGGACGTAAACACACCAGCATCGGTTGTCAAGCAATGCTAGGGGGACAAACACAGACACACAAACACACACACATATATATATATATATATATATATACATATATACGACAGGCTTCTTTCAGTTTCCGTCTACCAAATCCACTCACAAGGCATTGGTCGGCCCGGGGCTATAGCAGAAGACACTTGCCCAAGATGCCACGCAGTGGCACTGAACCCGGAACCATGTGGTTGGTTAGCAAGCTACTTACCACACAGCCACTCCTGCGCCTGTTGTGTATTAAGTCTATAGAATTGTGCATAAAGTATATAAAGTGCATTAAGCAATCATCATATTCCAATTTCCTGCACTTTCCAATGATTATCAGATGAACAACTATCTTTTGATACAGTCACAACACAGGCTATGCTTTCAGGTTTTTTGAATAAAGTTTTCAGAAATAGGCGCAGGAGAGGCTGTATGGTAAGTAGCTTGCTTACCAACCACATGGTTCCGGGTTTAGTCCCACTGCGTGGCATTTTGGGCAAGTGTCTTCTATAACCTTGGATCAACTAAAGCCTTGTGAGTAGATTTGGTAGACGGAAACTGAAAGAAGCCTGTCGTATATATATATATA
The DNA here is from genome assembly GCF_006345805.1 of Octopus sinensis. NCBI lineage: Eukaryota > Metazoa > Mollusca > Cephalopoda > Octopoda > Octopodidae > Octopus > Octopus sinensis. Next base: position 2,478,244 of record NC_043000.1, read on the forward strand.
TATGTGTGTGTGTGTGTGTGTGTGTGTATATGTTTGTGTGTCTGTGTTTGTCCCCCCAACATCGCTTGACAACCGATGCTGGTGTGTTTACGTCCCCGTCACTTAGCGGTTCGGCAAAAGAGACCGATAGAATAAGTACTGGGCTTACAAAGAATAAGTCCTGGGGTCGACTAAAGGCGGTGCTCCAGCATGGCCGCAGTCAAATGACTGAAACAAGTAAAAAGAGAAAAAGAGAACCCAATAAGCTTACAATTAATTCCATGAAATATTCACTGGTCCTGCTGGTACCTACTATTCTTTAAGAATAGTATTCTTTAAGAAGAATAGTATTGATAGTGACTTCGAAGTTTCAACCAGCTAACCCATCATCAGACTGTGGTACAGCTAGCAGAAAATTTTGAAGTCACTCATAACACTATTCTTTACTCTTTTACTTGCTGCAGTCATTTGACTGAAGCCATGCTGGAGCACTGCTTTTAGTCGAGCAAATCGACCCTAGGACTTATTCTTTGTAAGCCTCATACTTATTCTATCAGTCTCCTTTGCCGAACCGCTAAGTTACAGGGATGTAAACACACCAGCATCGGTTGTCAAGCGGTGAGCTGGCAGAATCGTTAGCACGCCGGGCGAAATGCGTAGCGGTATTTCGTCTGCCGTTACGTTGTGAGTTCAAATTCCGCCGAGGTCGACTTTGCCTTTCATCCTTTCGGGGTCGATAAATTAAGTACCAGTTATGCACTGGGGTCGATGTAATCGACTTAATACCTATGTCTGTCCTTGTTTGTCCCCTCTGTGTTTAGCCCCTTGTGGGTAATAAAGAAATAGGTTGTCAAGCGATGTTTTGGGGACAAACACAGACACACACACACACACACACACATATATATATGATAGGCTTCTTTCAGTTTCCATCTACCAAATCCACTCACAAGGCTTTGGTTAGCCTGAGGCTATAGTAGAAGACACTTCAGTGGGACTGAACCCGGAACCATGTGGTTCGTAAGCAAGCTACTTACCACACAGCCACTCCTGCACCTTGTTAAAGAATTATGATTTTGTGCTCTACCAAATGTATTGAGTAATCCTTCAACTTAGTTTTAAATCCTTTTTATTATAACATAAAAACAAACATTTATTTATTCATTTATATTTCTTTCTTTCTCTCCCCCAACTCTCTCTCTCTCTCTCTCTTCTGCTTTTAATCATTTAAATTCTCTTGCTGAAGAAGGAGCTGGTTTCTAGCAAAAATACAAAGCTCCAACATTGAAATGTAGGCGAGAAAAGCAATGTCACATTTTAAACCTGAGAAAAGTCTTGCATCAGTCCATGCATCCAATCTTCAGAGAAAACATGCCTAACTAGGAGGAACATTACTCTGCTTTGAAAACAAGGAAGTATTGGCTACAGGAAGAGCATCTGAGTATTGAAAATCTTCTTCAATTAATTCAGTCTCACCCATGGAAGCTTGGAAAAGTGGACTTTAAAATGATAATTATAATTGTAACTTGCACTATGACCCGGCAACGCTGGGTCATAGTGCTAGTGCATGCATATACAGCTGCGTGCGTGTGCACCTACACGCGAGTACTGTCCAAATCTCCGACTAATTACATACAGCTAGCTGGCATTCAATTGGCATATCAAGTTTCAGGCATTTTGATTGGGTTTTCGATAGAAAATTCACAAAAAAGTCACTTCTATTGATTTTTTTATGGCTTTATAATAATAATAATAATAATAATAATAATAATTGTGTACAGTGCTCAGGTGCACTACAACTCATCTAAAGTGTATATATAATCAGGTGTAGTTTCGGCGGATTTCGGAAAGCATGAGGGCCTTAAAGGATGCAGTGTCATGGCAGTCAACAACTGATGCAGGCAGTTTATTCCATGCTTCAGCAACTCTGAGCGTGAAAAAATGTTTCCGAAAGTCATGGGAGCTGTGTTGTTTTCTGACTTTGTAGGCATGTCCACGTGTGTTAGACACATGGAGATCAAAAAGGTGTTCAGTGTTGTTGTTGGTGAGGTGGTTGATAACTTTGTGGGTGTTTACCAAGTCCGACTGGGGAAATGTAAAGATGTGCACGACCACCCTTGGACAGTTTTGAATGACCATAGAAAGTGTGAGCCCTCTAACTGAAAAATTGTGGATCTGTATAAAGGACACACAGACAGACATTTTGCCGTTTATATATATAGAGAGATTATTCTTATTTAATTCACTTAATTAATTCAGTTGTTAAAATTAACTTGATTGGTTTTATTACTCTTTACTTGTTTCAGTCATTTGACTGCGGCCATGCTGGAACACCGCCTTTAATCGAGCAACTTGACCCCGGGACTTATTCTTTTGTAAGCCCAGTACTTATTCTATCGGTCTCTTTTGCCGAACTGCTAAGTAACGGGGACATAAACACACCAGCATCGGTTGTCAAGCAATGCTAGGGGGACAAACACAGACACACAAACACACACATACATATATATATATATTAAGTGTAGGAAGAAATGGAGCTGAACGAAGATTTAACAAAATTCCTTTTTATTATTTTCTACATATGTTTCAAAGGCTGCAAAGTCCCTAATTCGGATTGAATAAGGAGACCATTTTGCAGCCTTCTCTTCAGGAAAATCCAGGAACTTAATTCTCCAACAAGATGCACAGCAAGCTTTTCGACAAACGCTCACGAGGAGCCCAGGTATCGGTTATCATTTGAATAATCCGTAACAAGATAATTCATTTATCCATTTCAATAATTATATATATATATATATATATATTATATATATATATTATATATATATACATATAAATAAACGACGGGCTTCTTTCAGTTTCCGTCTACCAAATCCACTCACAAGGCTTTGGTCAGCCCGGGGCTATGGTAGAAGACACTTGCCCAAGGTGCCACGCAGTGGGACTGAACCCGGAATCATGTGGTTGGTTAGCAAGCTACTTACCACACAGCCACTCCTGCGCCTATATATAGAGATTAGTCTTACTTAATTCACTTACTTAATTCAGTTGTTAAAATTAACTTAATTGGCTTTATTACTAAACTACATCCTTACCACCTGCAATTAATTGCATCTGTATACATTGACATTGAAATGATCAACATCATTTGCAGCACTGCATTATAGCCTTCAAAACACATCTTTATATATAAAAGTGAAGTTGTGTGTCTGTCTAATCCGATTTAGATTCCTAACTACTCCCACACTACTCCCGGTGCAGTTTAACCAAAACCGGGTATCTTATAGTCGTGATTCATATCGAGCCCTTCTGGGTATTAGTGCGTGTCTACGATGAGTCTACGATTTTAAAAATAATTTACCATCATTTTTTTCCATTTTAATGCATTTTTTCGCTATTATATAAGGGAAGTAACTCTCTAAAAATGTCTACAATGAGTCTACGATTTAAAAAAAAATTTACCATCATTTTTTTCCATTTTAATGCATTTTTTTCGCTATTATATAAGGGAAGTAACTCTCTAAAAATGTCTACAATGAGTCAATGATTTAAAAAAAAATTTACCATCATTTTTTTTCCATTTTTAATGCATTTTTTGCTATTTTTTTACTATAACTCTCTAAAAATGCTTATATACTTATTTCCCTTACAAACCCGAGCAACGCCGGGCGATACTGCTAGTTCTTAATACATGCAAACTCCTGGTATTAATTGAAATGCATCATTCTTTTACGTATAGCCAAACTGTAGTTATCGTTGTCATGGTTGTTTTAATATCCATCTTCCAAGTGATCACATTTTAAAATTATAACATTTTCCAAGCTGTCATAGTTTGCCTGGGTTTGCAGTTCACGTATTTCTGCATGTCTTGACCCTTTGACATCATGTGTGGGAGAAGCCCTGCTTCTTGAGAACTGATTTCATATTTCTTCCTTTATCTCTCTCTCTTCAATGGACACCTTCCTCTGTCAGTACACATACTTGTGAGCACAGACACACACAGACACAAGTGCACATATCAACATACACGCACACATTTTTTTTATATTTGGTTATTAGCTTTACAGTTAAACTGTTTCAACTGATCCTATTCACAAATAGCTGGAGGTTATTCAGTATTTCTTCTCAAAATAATGAACACTTCATTCTGTATACGTAAGGCTCCATCTTGTGAGCATATACAGGAATGTTGAATGTGTGTGTACATATGCATGTGTGTAACTATGTGTGTGTGCATATATATGTATGTATATATATATATATATTATATAATTAGGGCTTAGTAAAATAAATTACTTTGCCACATACTGAACTTTCTAGAAATAGCAGCCAAAAAAGTTTTTTAGCCATTTCCACTACTTAAAGAAAATTTCTCTCAGATAATGTTTACTCAAAAGCCAGTACTAACAAATAAATTTGTTAGTACTGGCAGTCTGAACGGGTCATCTGAGGTGATAAGTCGCCAAAGGGTATGTTCTTTCTTTTTAGTGCTTCCAAATCCAAAATAAGAAATGTTGAGCTGACGAAAGAAATGCTGAGTTTATTTGGCTAATCTAGAAACGTTAACGTTCTCAAATAATCTTTGTACTTGTGATATTTTTCTGTTTTTACCTCCATACCTTCGTGAGTTATTTTGAGTAAACATTATCTGAGAGAAATTTTCTTTAAATAGTGGAAATGGCTAAAAAACTTTTTTGGCTGCTATTTCTAGAAAGTTCAGTATGTGGCAAAGTAATTTATTTTACTAAGCCCTAATTATATAATGTAATAATTTGAATTCGCCTTAAATGGTCCTTTTACATACTGAATACTTGGTGAAATTGATTAATAACTAATTAATTTTACCCTCAATTGTTGATATATATATATATATATATATATATATGTATGTGTGTGTGTGTGTATGTATATATATATATATATAATATATATATACATATATAATATATATACACATATACATATGTATATATATATACACACATACATATATATATACACAAATATATGCACATAATGCATATATATATGTACAATACAATATCCCTGCATATCTCACATCTATTTTCATCCCTCCACCTCACTCTCTGTTTCGTATCTTATCTAAATTAACTATTGCTTAACCATCTTCTCACACCATCTCCGATGAAGGGATATAAGAAATATCCTAGAAACAGCTGTAAGGCCTATTTATAAACGTTCCAAAATCTACACAGCCTTGGATTTTTATCTTATTACGAAAAATTTTTTTTATATATTATATAGACACACAGATAAGAAAAGAAATGGAGCAACAGTTAACAATTAGAAGTTGATCATTGGAATTAAATGGCCATAGTTTAATTGTAGTTAAAATAACATTTGCTGCTGTAAATTAAACCATGGCTTACCCTTTAAATTACCAACTACTGTTAGCCTTATAGCAAGGCCTATACATAGTGAGGTAATACACCAGTAGTGCCTATGGATCCATTTATTCTTTAGATGGTTGCATAACCTCTAACTCATTATTGTGTGTGTGTGTGTGTGTGTGTGTGTGTGTGTGTGGAAAGAAATGTAGGAGTTACAGAAAGTTTGTATAATAAAATTTATGCAAACCCCTTGATTATTATGTCTGGGTGCAGTTGAGTGAGAGATCAACAAAACTCCTTATAACACCAAAGATGAACTGAAGGCAAAGATTATGGCTGCATTCACTAGCTTAAACAAGGAGACCATCCAGAAGAGTTTCAGAAGATTCTGAAGTCATCTGGAGGTCGTAGTTGAAGCCAATGGCGATTTTATTGAATAAATTTACTCTTTAGTATTTCAAGATATTTTTATGTAATTTTGGTAAATATGTCTGTTAAAATGTGATGTCAGTGTTATTTTTATTTGGGGGTAATTTAGGCGACAATATATTCACGGGTACATGTCAATTAGTGTGTTGATGTGTTAAGTAAAGCACTAGCATGGGTAGTGTTACCTGGTTGGTGTTGTGCTACCACAGTTGGCATATATCTCTGTTGGATTTACTTCAAGATTTTTAGTGAGACACCACTTTGTGTGTGAATGTACCTGATGTAACTCAGACTGCAAAACTGATGAAACACAATATGGTGCACAGCATCCCACCCATAAAGGACAGTCACAGGATAGGTCAAAACAATCATTCTATGCAATATAGACTAATACCAAATCCATCTTCTGTTTCCATTATTTTCAATTATTTTATATATATTTTACATATATATATATATATATATATATTAATGTTTTTTGTGTTCAGTTATAACAAAAACAATTTCACATTAACCTGAAGTGTTACCTTTGTAGAATACAAAATATTATTTTTCCCTGTGTCCTTATATACATATACGAAGGGGAGACAAACACCCCCGGCTGCCGAAGCTGCATCTAGGGACATGTGTTTCAGGATCGTTGTCCTTCATCAGCCTAGAGTAGCAGACACCGGTCAGCTGGTGATATTTGTCTCGACTTCGTAATTGTATATATCCATAACTCAGTGAAGTCTATTCACTGATTATCAAAATAAGAAATATTGAATTTCTAAATCTCTCGTAGAGACATGTACAGTGGTGCGGCGATAGAATGGTTGTATACTGTCAATCTAACAAGAATGTGACAGTAGGGGGTACACCACCGCTGTATAGCCCTAGGAAGCATCGAACGCCTCCTGATGGCTACTCTAGGCTGATGAAGGACAACGATCCTGAAACACGTGTCCCTAGATGCAGCTTCGGCAGCCGGGGGTGTTTGTCTCCCCTTCGTGAATGTATATAAGGACACAGGGAAAAATGTGTGAAAGCCATCAGGAGGCGTTCGATGCTTCCTAGGGCTATACAGCGGTGGTGTACCCCCTACTGTCACGTTCTTGTTAGATTGACAGTATACAACCATTCTATCGCCCCACCACCATACATGTCTCTACGAGAGATTTAGAAATTCAATATTTCTTATTATTATAAAATATTATTGTATTTCGTTTTTGAAAAGGTTGCAAGACACAACGAAAATTCTAGGAAAATAAAAATAAGAAATAAGTGGAAATTTTACCGGTGAGTGTGTTACATTATGAGGCACAAAAAGAAAATGACTCTCCCCAGACAACGAATTATTATTGACAGTGAGTTTAAAGTTTTGACCAGCTAAACCATCGTCAGACTGTCGATAATATTCTTGTTTAAGCATACGTATGTATGTATATATGTATGTATGTGTATATCATCATCATCATCATATATGTGTATATATATGACAGCATGGAAAACGGATGTTAAAGGATGATGATGATGATATGTATATATATATATATATATGTGTGTGTGTGTCTGTGTCTATGTATATATATATATATATATATATGCATGCATACACACACAATGCACTCACACTCACTTCAGTAGCCTTTCCATTGGATAAGCATTGGTGCATGCATGCATGTATTCTATTCCAGTGACCAATCCTGTTTTTCAGGTGTAACTGTCTCCTTATCAAGACATACATACACCCACATTTACACCTCCCTACATACATACATACATGTATATATTGAACTATAGCTGCACACATGCACATGTGTGTGTGTGTGTGTGTATAATAGTTGCAGTCATGGCTGTGTGGTTAGGAAGTTTGCTTCCCAACCATATGATTTTGGGTTCAGTCCCACTGTGTAGCATCTAGGGCAGCAATCTTCAACTATAGTCCCAGGTTGCCCAAATCCTTGTGAGTGGATTCAGTAGAAGGAAACTTGTGTGTGTGTGTTTGTATGTATACTCTTTTCTCTTTACTCTTTTACTTGTTTCAGTCATTTGACTGCGGCCATGCTGGAGCACCGCCTTTAGTCGAGGAGATCGACCCCGGGACTTATTCTTTGTAAGCCCAGTACTTATTCTATCGGTCTCTTTTGCCGAACCGCTAAGTGACGGGGACGTAAACACACCAGCATCAGACACACAAAGACACACAAACACACACACGCATACATATATATATATATACATATATACGACAGGCTTCTTTCAGTTTCCGTCTACCAAATCCACTCACAAGGCATTGTTCGGCCCGAGGCTATAGCAGAAGACACTTGCCCAAGATGCCACGCAGTGGGACTGAACCTGGAACCATGTGGTTGGTAAGCAAGCTACTTACCACACAGCCACTCCTGTGCCTATTGTAGATATATCAATATGTAGATATATCAATACATATGTACGCATATATGTGTGAGGGTGTGTATGCTTGCATCTCCTTGTCTTGACACCACATGATAGACATAAATGAGTGTTACCGTCATACAGTCAGTGTAATTCATTTCCAGATTTCCAGTATGCTTGGAAACAGGTGAGGGTTAGCTACAGGAAGGGCATCCAGTCATTGAAAAACTGTCCCAATCAACTCCTGCAAGCATGTGAAAGTGGATGCTAAAACAATGATGTGGTGATGATGATGATGATGATCATCATCATCATCGTTTAATGTCTTTCTCCCATGCTGGCATGGTTGGGACAGTTTGACAGGAGCCGGCCAGACAGAAGCCTGCACCTGACTTCTGTGACTATTTTGGTAGAATTTTTGCAGCTGGATGCCCTTCCTAACACCAACCATTCAGCAGAGTGAACTTAATGCTTTTTATATGGCACAAGCACAGGCGAAGTCAGTTTTGGCAAGGCTTTTATCACTGGATGCTCTTCAAAATGTGGACTAGATGCTTTTTAAGTGGCACCTGCTCTAACAGGATCACCAAGTAGCTTGCAAGATAAAAATCTTTTGAGAGGGGGGGGGGGCATTGGAGGAGGTGATTTTGTGTCAGAGAGACAGAAACAGGTGTCTTGCTGTAGAGGAGGTACAAGGTTTATATATATATATGTATGAAAGTATACACACACACACACACACACACACACACACACATATATATCATTCATGTATTTGTGTTGCAAGACTCCTGATAGGAAATTGTGTGTTGAAACAGATATTGTTGTATTTTGAGATGGTCTTTTTTGTTTTTTGGCCAAATAAACCAATGTACTATATATTTGTTCTTCACTTGTTTATTACTGTTCTTATTCTAACTCATGTCGATTGTCTGAACAGAGTAAATGGAGCAAGAGTACACACGAAGACTAAAAGTGTCACTGAAGAGGTCACAGATGTGTGATAAAAGATTTCTGGACAATGGACATGAGTTAGAATAAGAAGAGTAATAAACAAGTGAAGAACAAATATATAGTACATGTGTTTATTTGGCCAACAAAAAAAAAGACCATCTCAAAATACAATATATATACGTCTTTTTAAAACTTTTATTTGTTTCAGTCATTAGACTGTGGCCATGTGAGGGTACTGTCTTGAAGAATGTTTGGTCAAATGGATTGACCTCAGGGTTTATTTTTTTAAACCTGGTACCGATTTCATTGGATTCTTTTGCCAAACTGCTAAGTTACAGTGATGTAAGCACACCAGTACCTATTGTCAAGAGGTAGTAGGGGCCAAACACAGACACAATCTCTCTCACACACACACACGCACATATGCACGATAGACTTCTTTCAGTTTCCATCAACCAAATCCACTCACAAAGTTTTAGTTGACCCGAAGCAGTAGTAGAAGATACTTGCCCAAAGTGCCACACAGTGGGACTGAACCCAGAACCATATGGTTGGGAAGCAAGCTTTTTATCATACAGACATACCTACACCTATTATCATCATCATTAGTATCGTTTAACGTCTGCTTTCGATGCTGGCATGTGTAGGATGGTTTGACAGGAGCTGGCCAGGCAGAAACTGCATTAGGCTTCTGTGTCTGTTTTGGTATGGTTTCAATGTGGATTTTTTTAAATATGCTAAGCCACTGGTTTTAATTGATTAATATCAATTTCTACCCTTATTATTTAATTTTAAATAAAAGAAAAAAATTTTCTCTAACCAGTAAATTGGCTGCTGAAATTTATTAACTGCTGAGTAATTTCCGGCCTCAGCACGCCAAAGTGAAGACATTTGAAAACTATACCCAAATATAATATGTAGAACTTTATACATACTTGATTTCTGTTGAGTGTTCTGTATCTAGTTCTGGAAATTGTGTTTTGTAAGTGACAAACTATGCTGATGATCTTGCAGATATCTGTGTGTTTGGATATGTAGATATTAACAAGTGAAACCATTGGTATATAGGTAATCATTTTTTATTTTGTATCTTTTCATTTGTCTTGCTCATTTTTACATTTTGGCGCTTCTTCGTGTGCTATTCTTCATGATAATGGCGATTTGATGTCTATGTTTAGCATATAAGGTGTCCACTTCAGTGGTCATTCCTCTTAATTTTGTATATTTATATATGTATAGTTTTGGCACACACACACAGAGAGGCATGTTCCCACTGTTATCTTGGGATATCCTATTGTTCTGATATTATGCTTCATCTGATGATTATGGTTTTTTGAAGTGATGTAATGTTCTCATTCTTCTATTCAAAAATGCATACGAAACAGCTGTAATGAGCTGACATTTATCCATCGTCTGGTGTTATTAGTTTGCTTATACACACACACACACATACAAGAGGCTTCCTACAGTTTCCATTAACTAAATTCATTCACAAGACACAGGTGAATCCTGAGTGGTAGTAGAAGACATTTGCCCATGATTCTGTGTTGTGGGACTGAACTCACAATCATGAGGCTGTGAAGCAAACTTCTCAACCACACAGCCATGATTGCTGTTGATGATGATGATGATGATGATGATGTATGTACATAGGCGTGAATGGGTGTAGACAGTGTGTTGTCTATAAGTAACTGCATATAAATCTATATACACATATAGAAGTGTATTAGTTTTCTCTCTTTGTGCATTTATCTCTCTGTCAGTCTATCTACTGCTCTACCTCCACCTTCTCTTTTTGTCTCTCTCTCCCTGTATTCCTATTTAGGCAGATAGATACACATATATAAATTGATCAATTCATCGATTGATTGATTGATTGATTGATCGATTGATCTAACCATCTATCTCATTTATGCCAATATATATTCCATGTATACATACATGCATGTGTATATTTCACTTGTACGATCACATGACAGAAGCACTTGTGTCAATACACACTTACACATACACAAACCCACCCACATACATACATATATAACTATATACATATATATTTATATATATACACACATGTATATAAATGCATGCATATAAGTGCATCAATGTCTGTGAATGTATATCTCTTATACTATTACATAACATAAACATATGTTAACACTCATGTGCAAATATGTGCTTACCTATGTATAAATATCTACACGCATATACCTCGGTATTTCTTTGTATATGCATATGTGAGCAACTACATAGTAGAAAGTATAACAACCACATAGTAGAGAGAGACATATATTAATATATACATATAGTTACATGTATATAGACATACGTAATTGTATGAACACAAGTACATCAATATAAGTGTGAATAAATGTTGACAATTTCACAACATAAATACATACATATTAACACATGTGACTAGTTATACATGCCTATATGTGCATGTTGCTCACATGCACACCAATGTACATAGATATATGTATGTGCGTTTACATGTTCCCATGCAGCCATTCTGACAACACAAGCAAGACAAGCTCTCTCATTAAGTCGTTGCTGAACAAACTGCATCTATCAATTTGACAACAATTTTCTCAAGAATATTCTTATTCCATCAATGGTAAATAAAGCATTGGTGATAATCTCTGTCGATCCGTTCTGATATTGATTATTACTTGTGAAATTTTGGTGACACAGCTTTCGTTCGCTTCTCTGCTGTTAGCTTGTATTCTTTAAATTTACACATGTAGTAACTCAACTTTCATCTGTCTCTCTGTAGTTAGCTTATATTCTTTAAGTCTACATGTGTATTAACATAGTAATCACATGTGCTGTTTAGACTGCAAGGATATTATGTCTTAAAATTTAAACATATAATGTTGTTAGAATGACTCGAAGGAATATTAACTTGCTTGGAAACAAGGTGAGGATTGGCAACAGGAAGAACATCCAACTATAGAAAAGAAAGAAAGTTTGTCTTAATAAAATTGGATTTACCCAAAAAGAGCATTGGAAAGTGGATGCCAGGATGACAACAACAATAACGAACATTAAGACACTGATGGACTCAACAGAATACATCTTAATTCATTTTCATAAAACGCAACTCACAAAAGGACTCAACACAAATTTACAAGCAGGTATGAAAATTTATGACTGTGTTGAATCTGTGAATAAGGAATGGTACAAGAAGAAAAATTGGACACAATATATTAATTACTCTTAGAAACACACACACACACACACACACACACACAAATATACAAGCATATGTATGATTATATACATCATCATTTCAATTTTCCCATTTTTTTTCCCATATAACAAAGCTACCTTCTACATCAATCACACAAGTGTATGGAGTGTCTTAAGATATATATATATCTTCTTTAAATCTTAGCATGTAGAGACATAGTCTTCAAATATATTATTTAGATAACAAAAATATAATGCCTTATAGTCTTCACATGTGATATTTGCACAGCAAGAATGTCATAAAATTTGTACATATATAACAAAGCTACATTCTACATACAGTTACACATATGTATGGAATGTCTTAAGAACTACACATGTTCTTCAAATTTAGACATGTGGTAACATAGTCTTCACATGTGTTGTTTACGCAGCAGGAATATTATGTGCACACATATTGTTGACACAGCTATATAGAATATCTTCTAATCTACATACATGGTGACACTGCTTCGATAAGTATTGTTAACAGAGTTAGATGAAATGTCTTTAGATCTACACAGGACTCCTCCTCCTCCTCCTCCCCATCATCATCCATTCTCTTCCTCCTCCTTTGTTTTCTCATATTGCGAAGCAGATTTTCTATAGCTGGATGTTCTTCCTGTTGCCAACCCTCATCCATTTTTCAAGTAACGCTTTTTTTTTTTATTCCACTGCTCTTTGCACATCAAAACAGATGAAGCCACTGAACTATGAGACTAGTTTACCGGAGAATTTAAATAACATCACTGTTCTTGTGTGTGTGTGTGTGTGTGTGTGTGTGTAAGCAAATGAATAACAACAGATGATGGATAAATGTCAGCTCATTACAGCTGTTTCGTATGCATTTTTAAGAATGAATGCATTACATCACTTCAAAAAAAACCATAATCATCAGATGAAACATAATTTTAAAACAGTAGGATATCCCAAGAACACAGGAACATACCTGAAGCCAAAGTTGACCATGAAATAAGCTGACATTTATCCATCATCTGTTATTAATCATTTGCTTATAATACACCTTTTTTTTTGCTTATAATATCATCATCATCATTGTTCGACCGTGGTCGAGACTTTCATAGTCTTTTAAAATGGCTAATAATGTGTGCATGTGCCACTACTACACACATCGGAAAGCATTGTACAACCAAGTACTAAAGAAGATCTTTCCTCCTCCATGAAACAAAGCTATTCCCGCTGGACGTCAACCCAGTATTTCTAAGCTACGGACCCAGTGATTTATTGTAAGGTTATCTCCCTAGATAGATTGCCTTCA
>NC_043000.1:2496842-2506842 GCF_006345805.1 Octopus sinensis
AAAATCTTCTTTTTTCTTAATGTGTGTGTGTGTGTGTCAGTGTTTGTGTGTATATGTATTACACATCTGAGTTATACTCGTTTGGTAGATGAATTGATCTGAATTTGTACGTTGAAACTGAAACAGTTCCATTGTGATAGAGTAATGATAACCTTCTAAAACTCACACACACACATACAAACACACACACACACACACATCTAATGTTACATTCAGTAATATTTTTTTCCTGCAACATTATACTATGCTATAAAGTGTCAAAATGTTTTATTACACATCTGTGACCCGGTCACTGGTACAATTTATACCATTCCTTTATGCTATATAATACATTATAATATATATATATATACATACATATATATATATATATATATACACACATACATACATATGTATATATGTGTGTATACATACACACACATATATATATATATATATATATGTATGTGTATATATACATATATATATGTGTGTATATACACATACATACATATGTATATATGTGTGTATATATATATATATACATATTTATATATATGTATACATACATATGTATACATACATATGTATATATACATACATAGATATATCTGTATATACGTATACATACATATATATATATATGTATATATATATATATATATATATATATATAATTTGCTTTCATAAACAGAAATTTCCAATAACTGTGCTGTGTAGCAATTCCATATTTCTTACTCGACTTAAAAATCTTCAAGTTTATGTCTGTGGCAGCGCAATGCAATCTGTTTCCTTGTAGCTATATAATACATGAGAAAAATCAAAGTGGTGTCTTTTACTTTTACTGATAAAACACCATTAGCCCTGAAACCATGGTAGCAAAGTTGTCATTTCTCATTTTGTCAAAGAAATTTGGTGTTATATTCTGAACATTATTATTTAACTGCAAGGCTAAACATGTTTCAAGAATATTAATATCTTATAAGCATTACCTATGCTTTCACATGCTGAAAAACCTGATTATCGCTCTGTATTTTGTTTAGTGTTTCTTTAACAGTTCTAGTTACAGTAGCTAAGAAAGCACTCATTAATTATATAGAGAGCTTTCCCACTCTGTAGCTCCGTAGTTATAGTTTGGTGGACTGGTCCACTTGGAGTTAAATGTTTGGATCATATAGTTGTTGTTGTTAACAGGATATGACATGATGAGTCTTCTCATCTGCTTGTGCAGTCCCTTGTTCCATTTGTTATTCATGGCTCTTTTAAGTGTGGTAACTATATAATTATGTAATTAAGTTAATTAATTTAACCTTTTTGAAACCAATTTGCCTGAGACCACCTCTTACTCCTGATATAAACTTGATGTTTTAAAGTGATCTAAATCTAAACCTTTCATCAAAATTTCGTGTTCATTTTTGTTCCCAACACCAGCTTAACCTCTGACTTTTAAACCAGCTCTATTTGACCCTAATATTCTATGTTTTATGTTCAAACTGGCCAGATCCAGCATCTCACACCTACCCTACAATGTCATCCTAAAAATAAACAGTCACATCATCAACATTACAGCCTTACCTTTTACTTGTTTTGGTCATTTGACTGCGGCCATGCTGGAGCACCACCTTTAGTCGAGCAAATCAACCCCAGGATTTATTCTTTGTAAGCCTAGTACTTATTCTATCAGTCTCTTTTCCCAAACCGCCAAGTTACGGGGATGTAAACACACCAGCATCGGTTGTCAAGCGATGTTGGGGGACAGACACAGACACAAACATACACACACATACACACACATACATATATATATACATATATACATATATACGACGGGCTTCTTTCAGTTTCCATCTACCAAATCCACTCACAAGGCTTTGGTCGGGCCGAGGCTATAGTAGAAGACACTTGCCCAAGGTGCCACACAGTGGGACTGAACCTGGAACCATGTGGTTCATAAGCAAGCTACTTACCACACAGCCACTCCTAGGCCTGATTAATTCTATACAATCATCATCATCATTGTTTAATGTCCTCCTTCCATGCTGGCATGGGTTGATGGTTTGAGAGGAGCTGACCAGGCAGAAACCTGCACCATACTTCTGAGTCTGTTTTGGCATTTGTTTTTTATGGCTGGATGACGGCCGTTCGCCAGCCTCGTCTGGCACCTGTGTCGGTGGCACATAAGAAAACACCATCCGAGCGTGGCCGTCTGCCAGCCTCGTCTGGCACCTGTGTCGGTGGCACATAAAATCACCCACTACACTCTCGGAGTGGTTGGCGTTAGGAAGGGCATCCAGCTGTAGAACACTGCCAGATCTGACTGGCCTGGTGCAGCCTTTGAGCTTGCCAGACCCCAGTTGAACCGTCCAACCCATGCTAGCATGGAAAGCGGACGTTAAACGATGATGATGATGATGATGATGCCCTTCCTAACATCAACCACTCTGCAGAATGTACTGAGTGCTTATTACATGCCACGAGCATAGGTGAGGTCAGTTTTGACATGGCTCTTACAGCTTGATGCCCTTCCAAATGCCAACCACTTTACAGTGTGGACTGGATGATGAATAAATAAGCATTACATTTGACAGTAATCTGAATGCTAAAGGATTGATAATGACAAACTTGTTTTACTAAATTCTTCACCATTTCCAAAATTAACTGAAATAAAGGTTGTGTATCTCAACAGAAATATAGTAATAAAAGAGTTGAACTTCTGTGGAATTCTGCAGTTCGCAACTCCAGTACTTAGTTCAAGATTTGATAGCATTAAGAGACGAAGATAAATCTTTTCCATCACTGGATCTTAGTCTTTCACATGTAACATTCCCAAAGTTTTGACACTGAGACATTGATAGAATTTAAACTTACAATTTATGAAGTGGTAACCCAATTCCAAAGGCACTCTTTGTTTTTCAGCTGTAACACACAAATACCATACATAAATAAATAAATACATACATACATACATATAATAATACAAATAATATATAAACATATGCATATATAAATACATATATGTACATACCTACATATAAATGTATATACATACATGTATGGGTACAGGACATCAAAAAAACGTTGAACACAATGAGAAATGAAAACATAAAAACAAAAACATAGAAACAAACTTTTTTTCGAACAACGAAAAAAACAAACAGAGAAACGAGACATGCAACAGAAAGAATATTCCCCTTCTTCAGTTGTCCCTGTTTCAACTACTCCACATTTTGATACATACATACATACATACACACATATACACATACACACATACATACATGTGTGTGTGTGTGTCTGAGAACACATTGGATAGAGTCTGAATGAGATGATCAGGCGTGGCTGTTTGAACATAGACGGTTTGGCATGACAAACTGGACATTCAACCTATTTTGGCAATAGTTCTTTTTACGGCACTAAAGGCAAAAACACACACCCATATGCATGCAGAAATATACTCATACAAATAGAAAGATCGAGAGAAAGAATCATTACAAATTGTTGGTTGAACATGATTGTCAGAAATATATTCCCTCTCCTCATACGCATAAAGAGAAATATGCTACCACACATAAACAGAGAGAATAGGGGAAGGAGTAGAGAATGAAACTGGGATAAACATTAAAATATCTGAGGCCAGAAATCAGATATCAACATAAAATCTGCAATGCCAAATGGGTGGCACCAAAACAGGCTTACCAAAATGTCTTGTGCCTGGATAGAGTAAACTATGTTTGGTCAGAGCTGAATAACAACAACAATACTAGCAAGTTACAATGCTGTTCAAGAATTTGGACCTGGAGATCTCCATTTCCAGCGACTTCGAGGACCACCTCCCAGTGGTGTCGGGCGTCAAAGAAGAGCCCTCGACTGCAACAAGACAACCAAAGTTTTTTTTTTTTCCCCAGGTCTGGGGGTCTCCCGCCCCTAAGCCCTAGACCATCACCTAATCACCCTTACCCGTCTTGCTGCTTAACAACAACAACAACAACAGCAAGTTATAACTACAACACTAAAGAGCAAAAAGAACAAGAACACAAAATAAAGCAACAACTATAAAACTACTGGATGGAAGCACTCCGTCGGTTACGACGACGAGGGTTCCGGTTGATCCGAATCAACGGAACAGCCTGCTTGTGAAATTAACGTGTAAGTGGCTGAGCACTCCACAGACACGTGTACCCTTAACATAGTTCTCGGGGATATTCAGCGTGACACAGAGAGTGACAAGGCAGGCCCTTTGAAATACAGGTACAAGAGAAACAGGAAGTAAGAGTGAGAGAAAGTTGTGGTGAAAGAGTACAGCAGGGATCACCACCATCCCCTGCCAGAGCCTCGTGGAGCTTTAGGTGTTTTCGCTCAATAAACACTCACAACGCCCGGTCTGGGAATCGAAACCGCGATCCTATGACCACGAGTCCGCTGCCCTAACCACTGGGCCATTGCGCCTCCACGTATAAAACTACTAAAGGTAAGAACAATTGATAACAAGACCACCACCACCAACAACAACAACAACAGCAGCAAATACTTGAAAACAACAACAACAGTTAAGAAGAACATTGACAGACAACAACAACAACAACAACAGCAGCACTAGAGAACTTGCCAGTTCGCTTGAGTGAGCATTACATATTTTCTATTTCCTATTTTACAGCTGAGTGGTCAGTGGCAGGAAGGACCATGATCCAGTTACTCCCACATCATTGAGGTAACGAGGGAGCCTTTATGTGGTTGTTCTGTTGACTAGAAATAACAACCAAATCTCTTATAAATATACAAACCACATTGTATATTCTTGTCCTAGATATACAGTGACCCCACTGTATAAGGCGGCGAGCTGGCAGAAACGTTAGCACGCCGGGCGAAATGCTTAGCGGTATTTCGTCTGACGTTACATTCTGAATTCAAATTCCGCCGAGGTAGACTTTGCCTTTCATCCTTTTGGGGTCGATAAATAAAGTACCAGTTTCGCACTGGGGTCGATGTAATCGACTTAATCCCTTTGTCTGTCCTTGTTTGTCCCCTCTATGTTTAGCCCCTTGTGGGTAGTAAAGAAATATATACAGTGCCCCCACAAAAGTGACGAGATAATTGTGACTGGAATCATAGGTCTGCTTGATCAAGGCTAACCACTAACAAGGTGACCTCGACATAGTCATTCTATCTGCTAGAAATAACAGCCAAATCTCTTATAAATTTACAAGAAGGCACAATGCATAATGTAGTCCTACATATTCCGTGCCCTAGTGCTGTCATAAAAATGATGAGATAGTCATGACTGGAACCCTATTTATCATAGGTCTGCTTGATTAAGGCTGACTTGGAGATATGAAACAGTAAAAAACGGGTAGCTATGATAAGGTTTGAACTGATGACCATGTGGTTAGTAGTGGCTCAACTTGTGTATTTTATTGTCAACGATAGATGAAAGTAATTATTCAGCCAGTGGCATAGATTGAACTTAAATGTCAAGCTTTTAATTTGGGTCACTTACCCTGTCATTAATATTTTATAGTATCCTAAGGCTGCAATCTGACAGAACTGTTACTATGCCAGGAAAAATGCTTAGCAGTATTTCATCCATTTATACATTCTGAATTCAAATGCTGCTGGAGTTGACTTTACTTTCCATCTTTTTAGGGTTGATATAAGTACCAGTTGAATTGACTTACCCCCTCCTCTGAAATTGCTGGCCTTGTGCCAAAAATTGAAACCAATATCATATAGTACTCTAAGGTAGCAAGCTGGCTGGCTGAATTGTTAGCATGCCAGGCAAAATGCTTTGCAGCCTCATCTGCCTCTATGTTCTGAGTTCAAATGTCACTGGGTTTGACTTTGCCTTTCATCTTTTGGGGGTTGGATACTGGGGTCGATATAATCAACTTAGCCCCTTCCCTGAAACTACTGGCATTGTACCAAAATTGGAAGCCAGTTTTATATAGTACTCTAGAAGGAGATAGATTGGCATAAGGATTAGAATGTCAGATGAAATGCCTTGTGGTATTTAGTTATAATATATTGCATAATGTGAAGGCTTGTGGCCTGGTTGTTAGGCTGTTGCACTCACAATCACTATATCCTGGGTTCACTTCCCAGACCAAGGGGCACATTGTATTCTTGAGCAAAACACTTCATTTCACATTCCTCCACTCCCCTTTTTGCTCAGTGGGGAATGCTGGCCTGCTCACCTAACCAATGGGGTGGTATCATTCGAAGGCTAAAACAATGCAAAGCGCATTGTGGCCAGCGATGTGTAACAACATCTGATAGTCTGGTCAGTCACGTGATAGCATGTGATATCACATAATGTGTGTCCAGAGTATGACCTTAAATTACGTCTGGTTGTGGGGCCTTGGTTTGGGAGCTCCAGAGTTTTGAGGAGTGTGGAATCACCTCTTAGCTACTATTATCCCTGTGTTAACTCTGACCCAGAGAAGTAGCACCTATCAGGGTCCAAGCTATGGGTTAATTAGCATGTTGTGGAAGAAACCCCCAAGCATGAAACCCTCACTACCTTGTAAGGGTTTTGTGCCTTAGGAAAGACAAAGGTTCTGGAAACTCAACCTTGACAGCAAATCAAGGAGTGAAACTCGGATGATCCAGTGCCTTCTTTAATACCCTTCTGGCAACTCTAGGGTAGGTGGAGCTCTGAGGCAATTCACCTAGGAGAAGGTCACTTCAATGTAAAACCTACACTTTATGTCACCATGGCCTTCTTATCCTGCTGAGCCACAGTGGTCAGACCCCCAAGTCTAGAGAGTGGAATTGGATTGTGCAAACTAATTCTCACTTTAACCCTTTAGTTACTGTATTTATTTTGAGATGCTCTGTGTTTCTTTCAATTACTTTAAATATAACACAGGATTTAGTAAAATAACTTCATTATCATTCAGCTAGTTTTAGGAACATAAATTGTGGCTGAGGTTTGGTGGAAGATTTTAATTCAAAACTTATGAAAACAAGACATTTGTACTCAGAGCCAGAGCCGGTTTCAGCCAGGTTGGTAATGAAGGGGTTAAATCCACTAAGGGCAAGCAGGAAGAAAACTCCTGCAGAAATGAAGAAGAGTCAAATACGACAGGCACTGGATGGAACTGGCATTCACAGCCTCAAGTCTACATGTAAGCAAGCGGCTCTCTTCCCAATGATCTTCGGACTTGAAGAATTGCCATCATCATCACATAATGAGTTCAAATCCTACTGATGATTTTTTCATTGTATGATTTTGTCCCAAACAAAGCTGAAAAACTTGATTATCACTCTGTATTTTGTTTAGTGTTTCTTTAACAACCCAAATCACAGCAGTTAAGAAAGAAAGCACTCATTAATTAATTAATGAGCCATCCCACTTTGCGGTTCCTTAGTTATAATTTGGTGGACTGGTCCCAAATATAATTCATTCTTCCCCTCCTTGCAAATTCTGGTGTTGTTACTCTACAGCTACGGAATGGAAGAATAGTTTAGTGCATTGGACAACATTTCTTGAGGTGTTTTTGCAATATAGTTTAAAGCCTTTTAATTTCCTGGTTCAAATCTTGCAAAAGTCAGCTTTACCTTTTGTATTTTCAAGGCTGATAAACTAAAGTATCAGTCAAGAACTGTTGCCATCCCCACCCACCCCCACTGCCAAAATTAATGTACTTGAACCTGTATTAGTAATCAATACTGCAGAAGCCTAATTCATCCTTCCAATTTCAATAAAATAAAATACCAGTCATATATTTGGGTCAATATAATTAGCCTTATTCTTCTCCCAAATTTGTTTTCATGTTCATCATCATTGTTGTCAATGTTCAAATTGCTATGTTTGCATGAGTCAGACAATTCATTGAGGTGTTCTTTCTGCAGCCAGGTTCCCTTTCTGTTGCCAATCCTTATTTGTTACCTAGCAATGTGCCAAACATGCTTCCATGGAAGACTGGAAATAATTCATACTATGATGTGACTGTGAAAACCTGACAAATGAAGTGAGTTCATGGCTCGCAGGATGGCCTGCTGTGCTAACTTTGGATCATAGAGTGACCCGCTATTCTTGAGGAGACCTATTGAGTCAAGTATGTCAAGACCAACATCAAAATAAAAATCAAATGGAAATAGTAGTTAAGATACCCGTGCCGGTGACACGTAAAAAGCACCATCCGAATGTGGCAGATGCCAGCGCTGCCCAACTGGCGTCCGTGTCAGTGACACGTAAAAGCACCAACCGATTGTGGCCATTTGCCAGCCTCATTTGGCCCCTGTGCCGGTGGCACATAAAAAGCACCCACTACACTCACAGAGTGCTTGGCGTTAGGAAGGGCATCCAGCTGTAGAAACACTGCCAGATCAGACTGGAGCCTGGCGCAGCCTCCTGGCTTCCCAGACCCCGGTCAAACCGTCCAACTCATGCTAGCATGGAAAATGGACATTAAACGATGATGATGTTGTATGAAGGTGACATCTGTTGACATCTACTGTGACAGGGAGACACAAATGCACACTCATGCTGACACACACATACATGTGCACAAATGCATTCACAAAGCTTTAGTTGGGCCAGAAATATAGTAGAAAACACTTTCCCAAGGTTCTCTGCAGTGGGACAGAACCCAAAACCACACAGCTATGTGTGGGGAAGCATGCTTCTTAACTGCACAGCTAATGTAAGAAATGTTTGTGCCTGTGTAAGAAATCAACATCAGAGAATCCTATGTGGCCCAGTGTGAAGTACCTACTCACAGTTCTTATTTACAACATGGTAAACTGATCCAGCAACTGCTGAATTGTCATTGCTATGGACACAGCATGACATACAAACCATGATCGACCCTTCTGCAGTTAGTATGACACTGTCTTCTCACTTGGTGGTACTTATCTAATCAGCTAATACTTCGTCAATCAGCTGTAGCTTATTAATAATAAAACATCAATGCATTTAATGCAGACGTGCATGTTGTTGCATATCTCTTCGAACTGACCTCCTGCGCTTTACGTCATTCGGTCTGCTACACCCTACCCTCAGCTCCACCGCCAACCCAGCTTGGCCACCAGTAGGTGTTGTAAGGTGTTGATGGTGGAGGTGGTCCTCAGTGTTGTGATGGCTGTGGTGGAGGGGCAGAATTAGATTTCTCATTCATCATAATAAATATCTATTTCCTTATCATTTGCTGCTGGTTTTAGGGAAAGTTCAGTAAATGGTAAGTAGCGCCATGGGCAATTAACACAGTCTCTTGTCCTACCTCTGTGTGCACGCAATAAAGTTACGAGAGAAGGTGTGATGTGTGAGATGATGTGACAGGTAGTGAAGGAGGTGTAGTTTCACCTGCATTGCCATAAATGGACATAGTTCCTTGGTTACTATGCTTGAAAACCAAATCAGAAGTTGTGTAAATATTTTAAAGTGTGAATTTGTGTGCATGTTCACACTCACATGTGCATGTATACATATGTGTATGTGCACATACACAGGCACATGCATGTATGGAGTATAAAATATGGATTCAGAGATTCGTGAAACTATCACAATAAGCTCCTCCTACAGACTTGGTTATCAGTCCATTTAGTAATCGAGAGGGTTGTAAAAGAGTTGTAATCCTATGGAAGCCATTAAGTTAGATAAACCTATATCTATCTCTCACATGTAACACATATATATCTACATACACACTCACACACACACATATATATATATATATATTATTTTGAGTTGCCATGATAGATCGGTAGCCACTACACACATTTTTTTTTCTCTCCTTGTTTCTCTCCTTGTTTTTTCTGTGTCCCTTTCTGTTGAAGAGCGTAGGCTCGAAACATAAAAGACTTTTTCAATTCCTGAGCGTTATACTAATACATCTGTTTGTTTTGTACACCACCTGCCTTTGTCTTTTGTATTTTTCGTGAACTCTCTCTCTATATATATATGTGTGTGTGTGTGTGTGTGTGTGTGTGTGTGTGTGGTGTGTGTGTGTAGATGCTGAAAAATAGATAGATACATATGTAAATGCAAAAATAAGTTTTGTAAGATTCATTTTCATCTTGC
>NC_043000.1:2511842-2514342 GCF_006345805.1 Octopus sinensis
TCATCATATATATATATATATCATCATATATATATATATATAATATATATATATATATATATATATATATATATATATCATCATATATATCATCATCATCATCATTGTTTAACGTCCATTTTCCATGCTTGCATGGGTTGGACGATTTGACTGAGGTCTGGAGAGCCAGCAGCTGCACCAGGCTCCAATCTGATCTGGCAATGTTTCTACAGCTGGATGCCCTTCCTAATGCCAACTACTCCATGTTTCACTGCCGTGTAGCATGGCAGTTCACACACATGCATCATACAGTCTACATTTCATCCTGAGTGATAGGCCCTTAGTTGTCAGTAGAGGTAGGAGCTCCCTGAACTTTTCCCAGGCTATTCTTATTCTAGCCACTACACCCTCAGAGCAACCACCCTCACTACAGACTTGGTCACCTAGGTAGTGGAAGCTATTAACTACTTCTAGTTTCTCCCCCTGGCATATGATGGAATCTGTTTTCTGTACATCTTCAGTGTAGCCATGGCTGTGTGATAAATTCATTTTGCAACCATGTGATTTTGAGTTCAATCTTACTGTGCAGCACCTTGACAAGTGTCTTCTAATATAGCTCTTGGTTGATCAATTCCTTGAAGGTCAATTTTGGTTGGCAGAAACTAAAGGAAGCCCACCATGTATGTATGTATGTGTGTGTGTGTGTGTGTGTGTGTGTGTGTGTGTGTGTGTGTGAATGGTGTTAATATTTCTTGTTTACATTATGACCAGTCACTATTTGCATTCAAAGACTTGTGGAATGCATCATCTCTTACTTGAAATATAGGTGGGGGTTGGAGACAGCGAGAGAGCATTTGGCTGGTCATAAGATCTACCCCATATAGTGTCCTTATGCATCCCATATTTAATATCGTTTAATATCCTTCTTCAATGCTGGCATGGGTTGGACAGTTTCATCTGGAGCTGGCCGGGCAGAAGACTGCATCAGACTTCTGTGTCTGTTCTGACATGGCTTTTACAGTGGATACCCTTCCTAACACCAACCACCCTGCCGAATGGACTGAGTGCATTTTCGTGGCACCACCACAGATGAGGTCAGTTTTGGCATGGTTTTTTATATGTGGATGCCCTTCCAAATGCCAACCACTTTACAATGTGGACTGAATGCATTTTTACTTGGCACCAGCAGTGGCACGGTCACCAAGTAGCTTGCAAGACAAGGAATCTTTGAGAGGGGAGGCGGTATTGGAGGAGGTGATCTTGTGCCAGATGATGAAAGAGAGGCAGAAACAAGTATCTAAGTATCTTGCTGTAGAGAGGAGGTACATGGTTATCCAGCCAGAGAGAGAGAGAGAGAAAAAGGGAAGGGCACATATGTATATGCATATATATATGTATGTTGTGTGTATATATATATATATATATATACTGTGCGGGTGGCACGCTGTGCGGGTGGCACACTGTGCGGGTGGCACGCTGTGCGGGTGGTACGCTGTGCGGATGGCACGTAAAAAGCACCCACTACACTCTCGGAGTGGTTGGCGTTAGGAAGGGCATCCAGCCGTAGAAACACTGCCAGATTTGACTGGGCCTGATGAAGCCTTCCGGCTTCACAGACCCCAGTAGAACCGTCCAACCCATGCTAGCATGGAAAACGGACGCTAAACGATGATGATGATGATGATGATATATATATAATATATATATATATATATATATACACTCTTTTACTCTTTTACTTGTTTCAGTCATTTGACTGCGGCCATGCTGGAGCACCGCCTTTTAATCGAGCAACTCGACCCCGGGACTTATTCTTTGAAGCCCAGTACTTATTCTATCGGTCTTTTTTGACGAACCGCTAAGTGACGGGGACATAAAGACACCAGCATCAGTTGTCAAGCAATGCTAGGGGGACAAACACAGACACACAAACTCACACATGCATATATATATATATATATATATACATATATATACATATATACGACGGGCTTCTTTCAGTTGATATATATATATACATACATATTGTGCATGTCTATTTATATCTAATTTATATCGCAATCAAACTATTATTTAAATATAAATATATGTAATCATTATCATCATCATCATCCTTATATCACGCCACCATCATCCTCATCCATCATCATCATCATCTTTCCTTGCTTTCATTCATCTATATCTACACCTATATGTACATAGCAGTATGTGTACACGTGTATGTATGTGCGTATGTATGTGTGAGTTTGATATTATTCTAACTACCTTTAACATACTCTTAATTGTTGCCCGGTTGCAGTTTCATCCCATCGATGGCTGCCGTGGCAACAGAAGTCCTCCCTGCCCCCCCCCATCCCCCCCGACTCCACCCCCCGACCCCCCCCCCGCTTCATATTTGGTACTAATCATTTGCAAGGTGGCTTTCTTCGTAACTCTTCACCTGCCAGAATGGTTAGAAGTTGGCAAACAAGCTATGGGTGGGTGGGCGGGTGGCAGTAAAGTTTGAAGAGAGAGTGTAGGT
>NC_043000.1:2519342-2546842 GCF_006345805.1 Octopus sinensis
ATCATCACCACCATCATCATTTAGCATCCATTTTCCATGCTGGCATGGGTTAGACAGTTTGACTGGAACTGGTAAGCCAGAGAGCTGCGTCAGATTCCAGTCTGATTTGGTTTGGTTTCTATGGTTGGATGCCCTTCCTAATGCCAACCACTCCAAGAGTGTAATGGCTGCTTTTATAATAGGTCTCTTTCAGTTTCCATCTGTATTCACATCTATATTTCTGTCTATATTCACTCACAAGGCTTTGGTTGACTCAAGACTATAGTAGAAGGCACTTACCCAAGGTGTTACTCATTGGGACTGAACCCGGAACAATGTGATTGGGAAGCAAGCTTCTTTCCAAGAGCCTGTGTCTATGGAAGAGTTGTGTAAACTTTACCACCAGAATGGTGAAGACTTGGTTTTGTGGTTAAGGTATTCTGCTCATGCTTCTAAGATCATGAGTTTGATCTTGGTGGAACATTGTGTTCTTGAGCAAGACACTTTATTTCACATTGCTCCAGTCTATTCATCTGTCAAAATTGTTATTCAAGGACCAGCCTTGTCACATTTTGTGTCACACTGAATCTCTCTGAGAACTATGTGAAGGGTACACGTGTCTGTGGAGTGCTCAATCCTTTGCACATTAATTTCATGAGCAGTCTGTTCCATTTATTAAATTAACTGAACCACTTGTCATAAGCCACCGAGTGCCAATTTTACTACCAGAATTTGAAGACTGACCATTCGTTTTATGTTATCAGTTGGTGTAGGAGTAGCTGTGTGGTAAGTAGCTTGCTTACCAACCACATGGTTCCGGGTTCAGTTCCACTGTATGTTACCTTAGGCAAGTGTCTTCTACTATAGCCTCGGGATGACTAAAGCCTTGTGAGTGGATTTGGTAGACAGAAACTGAAAGAAGTCCGTTGTATATATGTATGCATGTGTGTGTATATGTGTGTCTGTGTTTGTCCCCTAACATCGCTTGACAACCAATGTTGGTGTGTTTACGTCCCCGTAATTTAGTGGTTCGGCAAAAAAGACCGATAGTATAAGTACTAGGCTTGCAAAGAATAAGTCCTGGGGTCGATTTGCTCGACTAAAGGCAGTGCTCCAGCATGGCCGCAGTCAAATGACTGAAGCAAGTAAAAGAGTTGCATGTTTGTGTTTTCTTATTTGTGACATGTATAAACAGGCATGGCTATGGGTGAAGGCATGGCTTTGGTGCAGCTCTACTTGTGTGCTTAAGAAGTTGTGAAGTGACAACCAGTGTTGGTTTGTTTACGTCCCCTTAACTTAGTAACTTGGCAAAGGCAACCAATAGTAAAAGTACCAGACTTTACAAATTATTTCTGGGAGTAAATTTGTTTAATTAACCACTTCAGGGTTGTGCCTGAGAATGGTCACAGTCCCATGATTGAAACAAGTAGAAAACAAAAGATGGCCCAAAAATGAATTGGCGCCAAATGATCAACAAGGACATGCAGCTGATTAACAGAACATGGAATGACACATTGAACGAAGTGAAGACCCACGATCTCTGGTACACTCCAACTGCCTCATATGTCTCAAGAGGTAGGAGCCCTCTAAGTTTAAATAATCTCTAAATAATATAAGAACCTACATATTCAATTTTTAATTTCTTCTCTTTTTCTACATAAAATTAAATAAAGTTCTTGCATTTTTTTTTTTTACCTTTTTTGGTCATTGGTAGGCTGGTGAGCTGAGTTATCCTATTTGTATTTAGGGGGTTAGGTAGGGGTATTGTCAACTACTTTCATCAATTTAGCTTGGACAGAAGTCTATTGCCGGGAGACACTCTATAGTGGACTATAGTGGACAGTTGGGAAATGCTTTGTTGAAATGCAATCTGAGTTATTAGTGAATCACCAGACCTTGTAGTATAAACTATGAACTAGCTTTACCGTATGAAACAACAACAACAAAATAAAATCAATAGACAGTAAATATTGCAATTGTTGTTGTGTTAGTTGTTGTTCATCTTACTACTCTTTATTTCAAGTTAGATTTTTTGTAGCTGGTGGGAATTTTATTGATCTTCTTTGATATATATATAAATATATATATATATATATTTATATATATTTATATGTTTATTTGTATATATATTTGCTTATTTATATATTTATATTTAAATATATATATTCATATATATATTTGTTTATATATTTTATATATGTTTGTGTGTGTATACACATATGCATTCATATATACATGTGTGCAAACATTCAGACATGCATACACATATATATATGCACACACACACACACATATATACACATACATATACATACACATGTATATATACGCACACATTATATATATATATATATATATATATATATATATATATTTTATATATGTTTGTGTGTGTGTATACACATATGTATTCATATATACATATGTGTATATATACATACATACACACACATATATATACACATACATATGCATACACATATGTCTATATACACACATTATATATAATATATATATATATATATATATATATGTAAGTATGTATGTATGTATTATATATATATATATATTTGTGTGTGTGTGTGTGTACAGAAAAAGAGAGATGATACATGATACACTGCATGGTAGACTTATCCAACTCATGCCAGCATATAATAAACAGATGCTAAAATGTTGATGAGAGTGTCATGTGATGACAAAAACAAGTCTCGTCACACCCATTCTTTCCATAAAGTTAGTAACTTCTCTGTGATGGAACTGAATAAATTAGAAAGCCAACTGTATATTTATGAGACAGCTTCCTCTTGAGTGTCTTATTTACATAAAGTTAGCATTTTCTATGTTAGAAATATGCTCATTAACGGAACACAATGCATACTTATGAGAAAGGGTTCTCTTATTATAATTATATATTCATTGTGATTTTATAAAGATGTAGTTTTTATTGATTGGTTTGATTTTTGGGAACTTTAAGAATGTGATGAGCTTTCAATAAATTCAAAGATTTATACAACAGACACATTTGAAATTTCTGATGTATGTAGACTATTATACAATTATGTAATATTCAAAATATATATGTGTGCATATATATGTGTATATGAAAACTTCTGTGTGTAACCATATATATATATATATATATATATATATATATATATGTGTGTGTGTGTGTGTGTGTGTGTGTGTGTGTGTGTATGTATATATATATATATATATATATATAGTTAATCCAAACATGAAAGCACAAAAAAACACAGCAACGCGAGGACGTGGAACAAATAAGTATTATTGGACGCTCAAGAAAGAAGGAAAGAAGGAGGGTTTAATGTTTCGAGCAGAGCTCTTCGTCGGAAACAGGAGAAGGAACGATCCAGAGAAGGGAAGACAGAGGAAAAAAAATCGCCAACGGTACACATGCGGTCACATTTTGAATGACCAGAAGGAAATGGGTGAAGAAAAGTTCTTTCAAAGACAGGAGAGTGCAAGAGGAGGTATGTGTATGTAATATATATATCATCATCATCACCATTTGAAGTCTGTTGTCCATGGTGGCATGGGTTGGTCAGTTTGACTTGGCTGGCACACTGAAAGGCTGATTCAGACTCCAGTCTGATTTGGCATGGTTTTCTACAGCTGGACACCCTTCCTAACACCGACGACTCTGAGAGTGTAATGGGTGTGTTTACAGGCCACTGGCATGCCTGCCAATTTGCATGACACCGGTATCTGCCACCACTGCAATTTTGCTTGGCTTGGTGGGTCTTCTCGAGCACAACATAATACCAAATATCTTGGTCATTGCCTCCATGTGGCCCAACACTCGAAAGGAAATCAGCCACTTTGCATCCATCCTTGAGGCCCAATGCTTGTGAGGAACTCAGCCACTTTGCCTCTGTGAGGCCCAATGCTCGAGAGGAACACACACACACCACATTAGACTGAAGAATTATTCAGTACTTTTTAGTAGAGTACAAGTTTATGAAACTTTTATAAGAGGGTAGCTTGCTCTTCTTCATCAGATTGTTTGACAAAGGTTAACATGACAAAACTTCAAAATCACAGTCATACTTCTATAAAAGTTTAATATATCTGTGTGTGTGTGTGTGTGTGTGTGTGTGTGTGTGTGTCTGTCTGTCTGTCTGCCTGCCTGCCTGCCTGCCTGCCTGCCTGCCTGCCTGCTTGTCTGTCTGTGTACATGCTTTATTGTGATGTGCCACTTTGTCATGATTAACCCTTTCGTCACCGTATTTATTTTGCGATGCTCTGAGTTTCTTTCAATTATTTAAAATATAACAAAGAATTTAGTACAAGTAACTTAATTATCATTAAGCTAGTGTTAGGAACATAACTTGTGACTAATGTTTGGAGGAAAATTTTAATTCAAAACTTATGAAAACAAGACATTTGTACTACAGAGCCAGAGCCAATTTCGGGTTGGTAACGAAAGGGTTAAAACATGTGCTTATTTAAAAAACAGTAGATCTTCCAACCAGATGCTAATGCAACACCTAGTGTTGATGACTGTGCAATACATTTGGAACCTTTTGTCAGCCAAAGTAAATGAAGTAATTGAAGTTATTTTGTCTGTGTGATTTTTATCACAAAGTCATATAAGGAGGTAGTGTCCATAAAAATACACAGCTGCACCAGTGTCACCAGTACAGAAATGTAGAGTTGATGTGTTTAGGGATCACCTAGACCCTCTATTAAACTGGGTAACAGAGTAACTCTACGAATCAAGTTGTCTACTATGGTATTTGAACTCAAAATGCAAAGAACTGACAAATAGTCAGACATCCTATCTGATGTTCTGATTTTGCCAGTCCAACTCACTAGATTGTCACTTTAATTTATCATCCCGCCAAAAAGATGAACGGTAAAGATGACTTCAGTGTAGTTCAAAATCAGAATTCATAGAGTTCGAAGAGGTACTGTAAGGCTTTTATGAGTTTCCCAGTTCAAAACTAGGGAGTGAGTTTTTACTAATCAGTCAGATGACTTTTAACTGGGATGTAAAATACTTGTGAGTGTAACAATAGCAGAATTCTTCCAGATGTTGGAACATTACATCTTTGTATCTTGAACTATGTAGAGGGACGTTAATAACTGATCAAATCTAAATTATTTTCTGGCTCTGACGTCTTAACCACTTGCACACACTTGCACAATTAGATATTACTATATTAATGATATAGCTCTTAATTTAAAGTCTGTTAACGTAGTTTATAAGTCACAGGCATTTGCCATATTCTTAATTCCATACTTCCCTGGGCATGGATACATTGAAACTCCAACGTCTGGCAGCTGACTTGGCAGACACCCATAAAATTATTAACCATCTTACCAACAATAACTTTGAGCACCTTTTCAAACTCCACCTGTCTAACACCCATGGACATGTTTACAAAGTCAGAAAACAGCACAGCTCCCATGACTTTCGGAAACATTTTTTCACGTTGAGAGTTTCTGAAGCATGGAACAAACTGCCGGCATCAGTTGTTAGTTGTCGGAGCACTGCATCCTTCAAAACTTCCATGCTTCCTGAGATTCGCCAACACTACACCTGATTTTCTCCCCTCCATGCACACGCAAGCATGTATCTGACTCATACACTGTTCACTTCCCGGACATTTGTACATTACTGCATATGCTTTATATGCACTTTCGACAAGTTGTGGTGCACCTGAGCACTGTATACAATGATTTCATTATTCATATTCATTAAACTTTCTAAAAAGGCATTATATATTATTCTGAAAGTGTGGTGTTCACTCTTTAATCAGAAGTAAAGAAGCAGGCATCTAGCTCTCACAGAATTGTAAAGTTGATGTGATTGATGTTCACCTAGAACCTCTGTTGGTTGATATCTGTAGAGTAGGGGTCAGCAACAGGTGCCCTGCAGCTCACAAAGGAGCCACTAAAGTATTTTCTGTGGGCCTTAAATATTTTGTAAAATTTTTCAAATTTAATGTTTTTGTAAACCATTGACTTTTAAATATTTTTTTGTGTCATGATTTACTTAATATATTTACTTACACAAGCATTGTCATTAATGGAAATACAGGATATGTGGGTATACTTTTATATTCAGGATGTATAAGATAGGATATGATATATTATATAATATATTTGGGCCAGAGACAAATGTAAAAAAAAGAAAAAAAATATCAAAAGTGGACCATTATACAAAGAGTCTTCTGATACATACTGTAGGGAAACCGTTGATCAAGGAAAACAGGAACTCCAGGAATTTGCAGTCTTGGGGAAGAATGAATGTTGAGTGTAAGGTTTCAGTATGGGTAAGACATAGTAAGAATGATGAGAGGAAGAAAAGTGGACAAGTAAATTATGTGGGTTCAAGGTTTGAGAGGATAGACAGGTAACTAGTTCAAAGAAGCAGAAGCTGTTATAGAAGTGATAGAAGCAGAGAGAGAGAGAGAGAGAGAGAGAGAGAGAGAGAGAGTAGTCACAGCATTTTGGTGTGAAAGTAGTTGTAGGGAGAAAAGAAGAAAAAAGAAAAATGGGGGCATTGCCAGCGGTTGCTAGTACACTGCTGGCATGTCCTGAAACCCCTTCGGTGGGAATTGTGCCACCGGAGGTGGGATTTGAGGACTCTCTATGTGGAGGAGGAATTTGTAGTCCTGTGCTACAGGGGATGGGGGGGGGGGGAATAAAAAAAAATGATTAAAAAGTTTTATAAAAAAAGGACGATGGGAAGGAATTAGTACCTGTATCAAGAGCCCTGATTGGCCTACACAGGCAGCTGCAGAAGTCGTATGGGAAAAAAACTTGTTTGGGGTAATAAAGTCCTTCTCTGAGGACACATTTTGCTTTTTGTTGAAAAGTCCTGACCTAGCACCATCGAGGTGCTTGAGTGTGGCATTGTGCCTGGTTGGGTGATGGCAGGGCAGAAAAATTAAGAGGCTTAGTGCCTCGTATTATGTATTAAGATTAAAGTAAGAGGTCTGTTGTTTTGTTTTGTGTTTTGAGTTTATTGTTTGTAAGAGGCTCAGAACCTCAATTGCGAATGAACTATGGAACTGAAGTAAGGGGTTTAATACCTTGTATTGTTTTTACTATGTAAAAAAAAAAAAGAATAATGTTTTAGAGAAGCAAAAAATCGGCGGGCGTTGTTTGTCTTCTCTCATCAATATCATCCTTTTTCATCACTCATCACTATATAATAATAATAATAAACATTGTGTACAGTGCTCAGGTGCACTACAACTCATCTAAAGTGCATATATAATCAGGTGTAGTTTCGACGGATTTCGGAAAGCATGAGGGCCTTAAAGGATGCAGTGTCATGGCAGTCAACAACTGACGCAGGCAGTTTATTCCATGCTTCAGCAACTCTGAGCGTGAAGAAATGTTTCCGAAAGTCATGGGAGCTGTGTTGTTTTCTGACTTTGTAGGCATGTCCACGTGTGTTAGACACATGGAGATCAAAAAGGTGTTCAGTGTTGTTATTGGTGAGGTGGTTGACAACCTTAAAGTAAGAGGTTTAATGCCTCGGTCTGTTGTTTTGTTTTGTGTTTATTGTTTGTAAGAGGCTCAGAACCTCAATTGAGAATAAACTATGGAACTGAAGTAAGAGGTTTAATACTTCGTTTTGTTTTTTACTGAGTAAAAAAAAAAAAGAATAATGTTTTAGAGAAGCAAATAATCGGCGGGCGTTGTTTGTCTTCTTCCATCAATATCATCCTTTTTCATCAGTCATCTCATCAATGTTTCTGTCCAGCCCGCAAGCTACTCTGTGTCGTGCCTTTATGGCAAAATTTTGAAATAAGGTAGTTGTAGTGAGTTGAAGAATGAAAGTTTGGTAGCCAGCAGGATGGCCATAGTTTGGATGGAGGGGAACATTATGTGCATGTGAAACAGCTGCAGAACTATCCCAGATATACGTGATCAGTACTCTGATGCTGTTGGTGCACGTGTCTTGCAGATAGTCAGAGTAACTGTTCTGAGCTGGAGAAGGTTCTGACCCTTGGTATGCAATACTTGTTATGTTACTGGTGTTTATGTTCGTGAGAAGTTATGTATGAATGTTTTTGATGTCCTCACACACACATACATACACGGATACACAATCAGAAATGCACTCACACAGCCACACACACAGTCATATGGACACACATGGACAACCAGTAGCAAAGACTAGGTATTATAATATTTGGGAAGCTATATTGGCAATGTTTGTGCGTGAAAGCCATGAATACAATGTGAATGGTGTCCAAATCAAAGAAGCAGCAGTAACTGTTGATTGATTCCTTCCTTCACTGTCAGTAATTAAATAATCAATGAACTCAGAATATATCAAAGACTGTCGAGATTCTACCAATTTTTGGTGAACGGCAGAATCAATTTTATCAATAAGAATTGGTAAGGCGGAGCGATGGAGAAAAGTAGAAGAAATAATGAAAACAATATAAAATATCAGTATAAAGGAATAAGAAGTATGAACATTTTTTTTTTTTTTTCAATCTTGGTTGATGGAGGAGAGAGAGGAAGAATTATATTAAAATAACATTTATAAACAAGTGTGGGGTGGGGGTGGGGAGATCTGTGTAGCATCATGGGAGAAAAATCATTGAGTAGGTGGTGTTTTCTTAAAGTCTTTAGTTGCTAATGGTAACATTTTATAACATGTGAGTCACAGTTTGAGATTGAACTTAGATTGTTTGACATTCTAACTAAATGGGAGTCAGCTTGATGATGATGATGATGTCTTAGCAAGATGTCGGATATTTTCCAGCTAAAAATGCAGTCTTTGAAAGTCTCAGGCATTTGCTGTGTGGATAAGAAACTCACTTTGCAGCCATATGATTTCAGGTTCAGTTCCACCGCACAGCATATTGAAAAAGTGTCTCCTACTATAGCCCTAGGCTGACCAATGCCTTGTGAGTGAACTTAGTAGATGAAAACTGTATAGAAGCTTGTCATGCGTGTGTGTATATATATATATGTATATATAATATATATATGTATATGTATATACATATATATGTATATATGTATGTATATATATATATATATATGTATATATATATATATATACATGCACATACATACATACATATATATGTATGTGTATATATATATATATATGTGTGTGTGTGTATATGTATATATGTGTATATATATATATGTGTGTGTATGTATATATGTGTATATATATGTATGTATGTATGTATGTATGTATGTATGTATATATATATATATATATTATATATATTAAGATTCAGGTGAATAAGGCACTTAAAAGGTGAAGCACTGCGTCGAATCAGAATTAAAATGCATACACAGTAACTATAGACAAATACAAACATTGGTACCGAAGTACAGGCAGAAAGATATTTAGTTATGTTTACAATTAATTGAACCCATCCGAGTATATCATTAGGCCTTGGGCTAATTCAGAAATGCACATTATATTAAACACATACGGAGCAAGTTCCAAGAGAGGGGAAACAAATGATGGATAGGTTTCAATTCATCTGCCATTTGTTATATATAAAAAACACTCTCGGAGTGGTTGGCGTTAGGAAGGGCATCCAGCTGTAGAAACACTGCCAGATCTGACTGGCCTGGTGCAGCCTTCGGGCTCCCCAGACCCCAGTTGAACCGTCCAACACATGCTAGCATGGAAAGCGGACGTTAAACGATGATGATGATGATGATGATGAAATAGATAGATATAGATATAGAGATATAATAATAATAATAATAATTGTGTACAGTGCTCAGGTGCACTACAACTCATCTAAAGTGTGTATATAATCAGGTGTAGTTTCGACGGATTTCGGGAAGCATGAGGACCTTAAAGGATGCAGTGTCATGGCAGTCAACAACTGATGCAGGCAGTTTATTCCACGCTTCAGCAACCCTGAGCGTGAAAAAATGTTTCCGAAAGTCATGGGAGCTGTGCTGTTTTCTGACTTTGTAGGCATGTCCACGTGTGTTAGACACATGGAGATCAAAAAGGTGTTCAGTGTTGTTGTTGGTGAGGTGGTTGATAACCTTGTGGGTGTTTACCAAGTCCGTCACCAGACGCCGGAGCTTCAGTGAATCCATGCCCAGGGAAACAAGGCGCTCAGAATATGGTAGAATTCATGCCAGTTTGGGTGCTGTAGTTCAGTGTGGTACAGGTTCCAATCTGCTCTCTTCCAATCGAAGGAAGCAGATTGGAGATGGTTCAGGTGTTTGTTGCCCGCAAGAGCCAGATTGGCGATGATCATAGCATGATCAGAGTCACCTAGAGGTTCCTCCGTAGTGCAATTGATAACTGCTTCAGGAGTTGTGGTGAAGAGCAGGTCCAAGGTGTTGTCGCCTCTTGTTGGAGAGGTGACTACTTGTGACCAGTTTGAATCCAGCACAAGCTCAACAAAATCGTTTGCACTCTGTGGCCAACGGAAGGTTTCCCAATCGATCTCAGGATGATTGAAATCGCCTGCAATAAACACATAAGTGGCTGTTTTCCTGGATGCAGCTCGGAGGATGTTGCAAAGCTGTGTGTCCTGATGGTAATTTGGGGGACGATAAACAACGCCAAGCAGGAGTGTTGACATGGTCATACGTACGTCACAGAAAAAAACTTCTTGTGATTCGTTCAAATCGGCACAAGGAATTACCAAAAAATTTGAACGAACGTAGACCATCACA
This sequence comes from Octopus sinensis, assembly GCF_006345805.1. Classification (NCBI taxonomy): domain Eukaryota; kingdom Metazoa; phylum Mollusca; class Cephalopoda; order Octopoda; family Octopodidae; genus Octopus; species Octopus sinensis. Next base: position 2,529,984 of record NC_043000.1, read on the forward strand.
CCACCACCACGGCGGTTAGTGCGGTCCTTACGGAAGAGGTTGTACCCCGTGATGTTGAAAACCCCATCACAGAGTAAGGAATGCGCCCATGTTTCCGTGACAGTGATGAAGTCAGGGTCAACACTTCTGACGTAGGCGTTGAACAAATGTATTTTGTTGCATAAACTGCGAGCATTTAAGGACAACAATTTGTACCCTGCTCGCAGTTTATGATGGTGTGTGGAGGATGGCAGATTGTCCTGGCTTAGTTTCCCTGAGTTGCTGTAGTCTTTTTAGTTATTGTGGGTAGAGAGCACTCAGACCAGCTGGTATCTCTCTTCCACGTTTCATCAGTCTTGACAAATCTCCAGATTTGTCCATCTTCCCGAAGACTGAAGCTTTCCTGTAGAGCTGAGTTCCTATTCAGGGAAGCCGCTACACGTAGCTTCGGACATAGATCGGACGGTAAGCCTGGGCGTGTTCGGAAGGTGGTCCGATTTTCACGCCCAGCTTTAACTGAGGCCAGATGGTAAGAGGTTGCCTCAGTGTGGTCCGAAAAAGACAGCTTGATGAGCCTAGGTTTTGGGCCAGGTCGTCCAAGGCGGATAGCACCCATTGGGGGAGCGCAGCCTAGGTCTTTGGCTGAGTTGGCAGCAAATGCCTGAAGATCAGCCATGTCTTCAGGCACCCCAATGGCAATGACTTCATGGGTAGCAGAATCCGCGGTCTTAGATGCGACAAGAGGTACAGGTACAGGGAGGTTCTTTAGCAGAGCATTCCGATAAGACCCCTCATTGTGGAGTCCAACCTGAATAGTTGCTTTTATTCCTGCTACTTCCCCTCTTAAAGCACAGATCGATTGTTGCAGTTCTGCAAGAACCGCACTGGTCAATTGGTGTTGTTGTTGTTGCTGCTGCTGCTCTGGTTGTGGTTGATTTTGTTGTTGCTGCTGTTGTTGTTGATGTTGATGTATTTAATAGAGGAAAACTGTAAGTCTGTCATGTATATATATTTGTATGATAATTTGGGCAAGTGTCCCTAGGCTGACCAATGCCTTGTGAGTGAATTTAGTAGATAGAAACTGTGTGGAAGCCTATCATGTATATATATATATATATATATTTGTATGCCATTGGGCAAGTGTCTTCTACTATAGCCCCAAGCTGACTAATGCCTTGTGAGTGAATTTGCTAGATGGAAACTGTGTCAAAGCCTATCATGTGTCTGTCCCACCACCGCTTGACAGCAAGTGTTGGCTTCTATACATCCATGAAACTTAGCAGTTTGGCAAAAGAGACTGATAGAATAAGTACTAGACTTTAAAATAAGTACTGGGCTTACAAAGAATAAGTCCTGGGGTCGATTTGCTCGACTAAAGGCGGTGCTCCAGCATGGCCACAGTCAATAGACTGAAACAAGTAAAAGAGTACCCCACAGCAGAAGTGTTAAGATCAATCATTCTGGTTGCGTAAAACCCCCATGGCAGTCATATATAAAAGCGTCCATGTGGCATCACATAAAAGCACCTGTGGAACATCATGTAAAAGTGTCCATGCAGCTTCACATAAAAGTATCCATGTGGTGTCACGTAAAAGTGCCCATGTGACATCATGTAAAAGCATCCATGTGGTGTCATGTAAAAACATCTGTGCAGCACCATGTAATGGTGCCCATGCAGTGCCATGTGAAAGCACCCATGTAGTATCGCATAGAAGCATCAGCACATTTTGTAAAGTGGTTGGCATTAGGAGGGGTATAGAAACCATGCCAAATCAGACTAGAGTCTGGTGTAGACAACCCATCCCTACCCAGCTTGCCAGCTCTGGTCACACCATCCAACCTATGTTGGCATGGACAATGAACATTAATATATTGAAACTCCGACGTCGGGCAGCTGACTTGGCAGACACCCATAAAATTTTTAACCATCTTACCAACAATAACTCTGAGCACCTTTTCAAACTCCACCTGTCTAACACCCATGGACATGTTTACAAAGTCAGAAAACAGCACAGCTCCCAAGACTTTTGGAAACATTTTTTCATGCTAAGAGTTGCTGAAGCATGGAACAAACTGTCGGCATCAGTTGTTAGTTGTCGGAGCACTGCATCCTTCAAAACTTCCATGCTTCCTGAGATTCACCAACACTACACTTGATTTTCTCCCCTCCACACACATGCAAGCATGTATCTGACTCCTACACTGTTCACTTCTCAGACATTTGTACATTACTGCATATGCTTTATATGCACTTTTGACAAGCTGTGGTGCACCTGAGCACAGTATACAATATTATTATTATTATTATTATTATTATTATTGGTTGGTTGGCATCCTTTCTGTCTCGAGAGACAATGGAGTTGCGCATTAAGTAGTCTAGTCCGGCTTTTATATTTCATGTCCTGATACATTTCCTGCTGTGGCTGTGTAGTCCTATCCTGGACAAACACTCCCTCTGGCAGGTACCGCAAATGTAGCGAAGACTGTTCCTGGCTGGTTGTAGTGCCATAGTCTCTTGTTTACGTCTCTTCCTTTCTTTCCATTTCTCCTTTCTCTCTCTGTCACTCCTTTGTATTCCCTCTTTTACAGTACGTCGCCATTCTCCACGGTTGCCGGCAACTGCCTCCCAACCGCTAATATTGATGTTGCAGGCCTTCATATCCCTTTTGCAAACATCCTTGTAACGTAAGATCGGTCTACCCACAGACCTAGTACCCCTAGCAAGCTCTCCGTAGAGTATGTCCTTGGGGATTCTGCCATCTTTCATACGGCTAACACGCCCAAGCCATCTCATACGTCTTTGTGTGAGGAGTGCAAACATGCTTGGTATTCCTGCTTGCCTGAGGACATTTTTGTTGGGGATATGATTCTGCCATTTGATGCGGAGGATTTTTCGGAGGCAGCGCAGGTGAAAGATGTTTAGGCGACACTCTTGGCGTGTGTTTTATTATTATTATTATTTTAAATGATGATGATGATGACTTGTACCTCAGTTGGTTTTCATGTTATCGACCTCAGGATTTTGCTAGCCTTAGGTCTTCTTGCATCACGTGGTATTCCTTTTCTGGCTGCTCTGTCCAGATTGACAAAGATTTATTTGGCTGTTTTGCTCTTTAGAACATGCTGCTTGTATGACTCTGTGTATGTTTATATGTGCATTTGTTTACTCATTCTCTTAATATCTGTTTGTCTAAGCTTGTCTGGGCTGGATGAGGATTAATTTTGAGGCAGCATTTTATGTACGTGTGAGTGTGTGTGCATTGTAATTTCTTAAACTATAAAGCATTGATGCAATATGTGTGTGCATGTGTGTGTGTTAGTTTGTAAAGCGCTTGATAAATTGCACAACAACAGACCAGTTAGTTACAGCTCCATAAGTCCCATTAGACTCTAAAACAGATATCTTATTATGCTTTTGCTGATGTGACAGGAAAAATTACATAAAATTCACTTAATGTAATCACCACGTAATTGTCACTGAAACAAGTGAAAAGATATTAAGTCAATCAGTTAACATTATATTCTCCTGTCTTGTACTATACATACATACATGTTTCTATACACACACACATATAATACAGTAGACTGTATCTTGGCGAAATACAAACATGATATGGTGCAGTGTGGGGGTGTGGGGATGTATGAATACACACACACATATATGCATGGTTGTGTAGTAAGAAGCTTGTTTACCAACCACATGGTTCCAGGTTCAGTCCCACTGCGTGGCACCTTGGGCAAGTGTCTTCTATAACCTTGGATCAACTAAAGCCTTGTGAGTGGATTTGGTAGATGGAAACTGAAAGAAGCCTGTCGTATATATATATATATATATATATTTGTGTGTCTGTGTTTGTTCTTCCACCATTGCTTGAAAACCAATGTTGGTATGTTTACATCCCCATAACTTAGCAGTTCGACAAAGGAGAATGATAGAATAAGTACTAGGCTTACAAAGAATAAGTCCTGGGGTCAATTTCATTGGCTAAAAGGTGGTGCTCTAGCATGGCCACAGTCAAATGACTGAAACAAATAAAAGAATAGATACACACACACACACATATATCATCTTTTATCTTTTATTTGTTGTAGTCATTGGACTGCGGCCATGCTGGGGCACCACCTTAAAGGGCTTAGGTGGATTTGGTGGTAGTAATGGTATTCTGCAGAATACCATTACTACCACCAAATCCACCTTCCTCATCATCATTTCCACTGTGGCCCCCAGCTTTAATCCTACTTCCACCAAAAAATAACAAGGGCTGCTGAGGTAATGCACTATGTCTAGGGTTCCACAATATGTTGTATATCAGTGTTGTCTAAAACCAGTTCATCATCATCATCATCATTTAATGTCCGTTTTCCGTGCTAGCATAGGTTGGACAGTTTGACCGGGGTCTGGGAAGCCAAGAGGGTGCATCAGGCTCCAGTCTGATCTGGCAGAGTTTCTACAGCTAGATGCCCTTCCTAACGCCAACCACTCCGAGAGTGTAGTGGGTGTTTTTACATGCCACCGGCGCTGGTGCCAGGAGAGACTGGCAGCGGCCACGATCGGTTGGTGTCTTTTATGTGCCACCGGCACAGAAGCCAGTCAAGGCGGCGCTGGCATCGGCCATGTTCGGATGGTGCTTTTACGTGCCACCGGCACAGGTGTCACACCTACAATTTCCATTTGATATTTATTTTGATGTTGTATCTGGGGAGCAGATACTACAACAACAGCAACAGCAGCCTTATCAACAACAACAGCAGCAGCAGCATCACCATCATCACTTTGAACAATAGTAACAAGAACAACATTAGAAAAAGAAAACGACCACAACACTATCGACATCAGAACAATGGCAACAACAACAACAACAGTAACAACAATATTATCAACAACAACAACAGCAATATCAGTAACATCACGAACAATAACAACAACAATAACAACACCACCATCAGCATCAACAAAGCTACAAGAAAAAGTGTCTGGGAACAAAAGAGAACACAATGTAATAATAAGAAATCATTAATTTTTAGAATCAGAACCTAATGAAACTATTTCTGTCTGTTTAAAGAATTCTTTCTTCTTCTGGAATCGGAGAGTCTTGGTCAGTGGTGGAAGGTGACGACGGCAGGTTGGTCGTAATAAAAGATTGTGTGCAAGTAACAGTGTGAAAGTATTGTTCAAGACGCTGCTGTTGTTCTTCTGCCATCCCTCTACCATTCTGCTACCATTAAAAGACTTGCAACTGTTCAAAATATTGCTGCTGCCATTCCGCTGATATTTCACTTAGCGTTCTGATGCCATTTCTCTACCACTCGTTTTTCTGCCATTAAAAGTCTGTGATAGTGATATTGATAGTATGGTATCATCATCATCATCATCATCATTATCGTTGTCATCATCGTCATCATCATTATCATCATCATCATCATCGTCGTCATCATCATAGTCGTTGTCATCATCATAATCGTTGTCATCGTCATCATTATCATCATCATCATCATCATCATTGTCATCGTCATCATAGTCGTTGTCATCGTCATTATCATTTTCATCATCATCATCATTGTTTAACGTCCGCTTTCCATGCTAGCATGGGTTGGACGATTTTGACTGAGGGCTGGCGAACCAGATGGCTGCACCAGGCTCCAATCTTGATCTGGCAGAGTTTCTACAGCTGGATGCCCTTCCTAATGCCAACCATTCTGAGAGTGTAGTGGGTGCTTTTTACGTGCCACCGGCATGGAGGCCAGTCAGGCGGTACTGGCAACGACCTCATCATTATCATTTAACATTCCTGTTCCATACTAGTATGTGTTGGATTGTTTGACAGGATCTGATAGCTCGAAGGACTGCATTGTGTTCTGCTGTCTTCTTTAGCATGAATTCTACAGCCAGATGCCCTTCCTTGCACCAACCACTTTACATCATTTACTGGGTGTTTTTTTCATGCCTCCACTACTAGTGAGGTCCTCATGTAGCTTGCAAGAATATTGACACCAAGAACCATGGCTTTATACTAGATGAAGGGTAAAAGGATGAGAGGAGGGGCCTGAACAGGCTTGGCCAACTTGAATTACATTGCAGGCCACTTTAATCACAGAAAGGTTTTTGAGGGTCACTTGTATACTGAGAGAATTAAAAGCATTTTGCTTTCTCATGCTATTACTACAATAATGAATGAATGATCAATGATTCAACATGAAATATTATCATTGCAAAAAACAGTAGTGTCCTTCTTTTTTACTTTTTATTACAATCTTTAATTTTTGATAGAATTTTTTAAATGTTTGTTTAAATAAACCCATTTGAAGAAACTATCAAGCGGGCCACAAGATAAAAGTCTGCAGGAGTGGCTGTGTGGTAAGTAGCATGCGTGGCATCTTGGGCAAGTGTCTTCTGCTATAGCCCCGGGCCGACCAATGCCTTGTGAGTGGATTTGGTAGACGGAAACTGAAAGAAGCCTGTCGTATATATGTTTATATATATATATATATATGTATGTGTGTATGTGTTTGTGTGTCTGTGTTTGTCCCCCTAGCATTGCCTGACAACCGATGCTGGTGTGTTTACGTCCCCGTCACTTAGCGGTTCGGCAAAAGAGACTGATAGAATAAGTACTGGGCTTACAAAGAATAAGTCCCGGGGTTGATTTGCTCAACTAAAGGCGGTGCTCCAGCATGGCCACAGTCAAATGACTGAAACAAGTAAAAGAGTAAAAGAGGCCACATATAATGCTCTCATATATGCTCTCATATAAGCTCAAAGTCTTGCTTGGAGTGATTTCTGATAAAAAAAAAAAAACTTCTGTATTCATGTACATTTATGTTTATCTGAGCTGAGTGGGGTAGACATTGTTTTTAAGATACTATTGTAATATTCGGAGATGCTGTTAAGTTTGGGTGTTTAGAAGAGGTTTTTTTCATGTGGTGAATGGTCCGCGTGAATTGAAACTTGCTACAATAACAAACTGTATCCATTGCATCTCTTGGTGGCCTTGCATTTTAATATTTTGTTTTGGCTTGTGTTCTTGTATTGGGTTGTCTGGAAAGTTCGTGCCGATTTTTAAAGGAAAGAAAAAGGTCAATAAATACTTGCCATTACAGTTTTAATCAACCAAATATGAACCATTTTGTTGCACAATGTGTCTCCATTTTCCTTTAACTTGAAAATACCCTCTTCCCAGAATTGAGGTGGTTTCATGGGATAGAATTCATCAAGGTATCTTTTTACATCATCCAAGGAATTGAAATTTTTACCATTAAAACTATTCTGCAGAGACCTGAATAAGTGGAAATCCAAAGGAGCAATATTTGGTGAATATGGAGGGTGGGGTAACACATCCCAGCCAAGCTGCAGCAATTTTTGTTTGGTTCCCAAAGCATCAAGTGCCGAAAATGAACTTTCTTATCTTCCATTTTAAAGGGTTACAGAATTAACACAGGTTATAGGAACATAAACATTCTTCCATGAAAAGATAGCTTAAACTATGCTCTAAATGGAGGTGTAGTCAAATCCTATTTTATGGACTCAACCATGTTCTAAAATAAGTTGAAATGTAAGCTACTATAAATCGGCACAAACTTTCTGGACGACCCAATAGCTTTACTTTAACCCTTCCTAACATCACCCACTTTATAAAGCATTGGATATGTGTTTCTTTTTATACATTATTGTAGTTGTTTATTAGGGGAGAAATTGAGGGCCCAGATAGGGGTGAGTGTTGTTTGTACTCCATTGCATCTCTAGGTGGCCTTGCATTTCAATATTTTGCTTTGGTTTGTGTTCTTGTATTGTGTGGTTTTTAAACATTATTGTAGTTTATTAGAGGAGAAATTGCAGGCCCAGATAGGGTTGAATGTTGTTGTATTCCATTGTTGCTTGTTTCTATTGGCCAAATATTACTTTATGGGAGTCCAACAGAAAGAAGGGGATCTAAATCAAAGTCTGGGTGGAATCTGGTTCTTTTCCATTTTGTGTTGCAGTCTTCATTGAGTAGATTTTATAGCTGATTTCAAGATTTTTTTTTTACGAGATCATTATTTGATGTTGCAGTGTGGTATGTTATTAGAGATTTTTATTGCGACACAGTAAGAAGTGTGACTATTCTTATTGATGATGATGATGATGATGATGATGATAGTGATAGTGATGGTGATGATGATGATGATGATGATTGTATATTATAATGTTTCACTGTTACTTTTGTGATTTATATTGGATTTCTTTAATGATTTCATCTCAAACATAGCTTGAGGCAAAAGGGATAATAATGGAAAAGAAGGAACCTACAAATTCAAAAGATGTCGATTGACAAAAAGTTTAGAGGACTGAATATTACAGACAAGAAGAAAACAAGACAATGATAGGGAGTTTCAGAGAGCGGCGGTTTGAGGAAAGAAGCGATTAAAATAAAAGGACAGAATGCTAGATGCAAATATTTATGAGTTTTCTGTTTACCTTGGTTTATTTATTTTATTATTATTGTCCCCCTTATCCTTCGCCCTTGTGGCAAATAAATGAAATCATTGTCATCATCATCATCATCTTCATTATTATTATTATTTTTATTATTATCATTATTATTATTATTATTATTTTATATACACACACACATCAGAATTAAGAACCCTCCTAAGTATCCCTAATAACAGTTTTCTGGAGCTGTACTAAACTGGATGTTATGCCTATTTCCTCTATCCTTCTGTTCAAATCTTTAGGGATTGTCCCTAATGCACCAATAACTACTGGGATACATTTTACCTGTACTTTCCATAGTCTCTGTAATTCAATGGTTAGGTCCTGGTACCTTGCTTTTTTTTTCTATACCTCTCATATTGATTTTTTGATGATATTATTATTATTGAGTGAGAGAGCAGTGCATGCCATCAAAGTGACACTGGGGTAAAATATACGAAGCCCAATATACCCATCATGACTACCCGTCTGATAAGGGTACACCAGGCACATGCATCACAACCATATGTGCGCGACATGGTGATCTCATATCAAGATAAACAGCACATGACCTTGCAGGTGGGGCCCAGTTAGAATTTTCTTCAGGTTGAGTAGCCCATCCCGCTCAAAAGGTCCCTGAATAAGGGTTGTTTAAGGATGTTGAAAGAACCACCCATGTTTCCAGAGGTGAATTATTCAAACCCCAAAGAATCCCTCTCAACACATGGCTATGATGCTCCCCCACTACTTCTGCTCGTGATCAGAGATGCACATATCGTCAGCCACTAAGGGACATGCTCAACTGGTTAAGGTCAAACAACTGACAAGCAAATCTGTGGTATTGAGCAGAATATTTGCTGTAGCCCATCTTTTATACCAAGACAAAACAATGTACATGATAACACTTCCAATCAGTTAAGATCAGAAGCCATGAGAGCCACTGCCTGGTACTGCATCAGGGCATTATTATTATTATTCAGTAGTTTTATTTTTATAGCGTGCTTTCACTTCACTACCGAGCGCAGCTCTGTGTGCCTTGGGTATGTGCTGTGGTTTGATGTGATGTTCTTATTGTTACTGTATTGAAAGTGTTTTGCGTAGGATGTGTACAGTGCCCAGTAGTGCAATTTTCTGTATGTCATATGTGTTTGTAAGTCCTGGTGTTTTTGTTATGTATTTGTCTGAATATTTTTTTATCATGCCTAATGCACCTACTATGATAGGAATTGTTTCTGTTTTTAGATTCCACATTCGAGTTACCTCTGTTTCCAGGTCTTTGTATTTTGAAAGTTTCTCCATTTCTTTGAGAGACACGTTGTCATCTGCTGGTATTGATACATCAATTAGAAAGCATTTTTTTTTCTTCATGATCTCTGACAACTATATCTGGCCTGTTATCCTTAATTTCTCTATCTGTGTGTATTGGCATATACAAGAGTATAGTTGCTTTCTCATTTTCTGTGACCTTTTCTGGTGTGTACCTATACCATCTTTTTTCTGTTGTTATTCCATAATGTTGGCATAGCTTCCAGTGTATGTAGGTCCCAACTCTGTCGTGTCCGTAAATATATTCCTTCTTAGCCAGGACTGGGCAGCCAGAGATATTATTATTATTATCATTATTATTATTATCGTCATCATCATTATTATTTCATTGTTATTTCTTTATTTGGCTGTTTTGTCCTGTTTTTTTTTCTTTATTGTTTATTTCTTCTTTCCAGTTATAAGTGGTGTTAACACATTGTATGTGAGGATGTTTCTGGTTTTATGAAGATGGTTATTTTTGATATCTAATTAAAGTTGTATTTTCTTATGTTGCCTTGTAGGATGTGTCTTCAGGACGCATCTACAAATATTTTATTGAATGTATGTACTGCAGTATCTATGTTGGTGAATTTTTTATGTTGTTGAATGTATGTATTTCAGTACCTATATTGATGATTGTGGTATTGTTGAATATATTGTAGTGTAGTGTCTATGTTGATGATTGTGATGTTGTTGAATACATATACCGCAATGTCTATGTAGGTGACTGTGGTATTGATAAATTCCTATGACTTTAATTTTTTTTTATATAGTGTTTACTTCATTATGTTATTTCTTTATTTTTTTTATTTATATATTTCTTTAAAGGTCGTAAATGTGTTTTTTTCTTTCTTCATTGATGTGCGAGGATGTTTTGTTGCTAATTTTGGTAAGTGATCTGAAGAAAAGTTTGGGAATTACATACATTATCTATTTGTGATGTCTATATGTGGCTAGCAGGACATAATGTCTGGTTCTGACTTGTGATTGGTTTGGAGAAGAATGTGTGTGTGTGTGTGTGTTTGGATATATTATTTTGTGTGGAGGTGCAATGGCCCAGTGGTTAGGGCAGCGGACTCGCGGTCGTAGGATCGCGGTTTCGATTCCCAGACTGTGCATTGTGAGTGTTTATTGAGCGAAAACACCTAAAAGTTCCACGAGGCTCCAGCAGGGGATGGTGGTGATCCCTGCTGTACTCTTTCACCACAACTTTCTCTCACTCTTACTTCCTGTTTCTGTTGTACCTGTATTTCAAAGGGCCGGCCTTGTCACTCTCTGTGTCACGCTGAATATCCCCGAGAACTACGTTAAGGGTACACGTGTCTGTGGAGTGCTCAGCCACTTACACGTTAATTTCACGAGCAGGCTGTTCCGTTGGTCGGATCAACCGGAACCCTCGTCGTCGTAACCAACGGAGTGCTTCCACTCCATATTATTTTGTATGTAAATGGCGTTGAGCTGTGATGCTATTGTATTACCTTTTTGTTACTGGCATCATTAAAAGACTAGGCATTGGGTGTAATGAAATTACCTTCAACTATTGCATTTGTGGGAATGTTAAAGTTTGTAGTTGAGATGCGTAACCTATCTTGTGGGTCATATATATCATCATCATCTTCATCACCATCATTGTAATGTCCACGTTTTCAAGCTTGTGTGGGTCAGATGGAATTTATTGAAGCAGATTTTTATGACTGAATGTCCTCCATGTGACACGTGGTTGACTAGCATATGCCACATACCACATGGTCATGGTGGATGAGAAAGTATCTCAGGGAGATGAGGATTGACAGGGCCTCTGCTTTTCAAGTTGCCCAAGAGAACCTAGGAATATACCAACAAATGGTGAATGCAGCAACAGTACGTGACCTGATGTCCTCCCTGTTGCCAATTCTCACTTGTTTCCAAACAATGTTCATATTTCCTGATGGCTGGACATATTTTTCAAGGGAGACTGAAAATGTATAATATTGCTTGTCTGAAGGTAACACTCGTTTATGGTACAACTACTGCACAATATCAAGACAAGGAGAGACAACTGCACAATATCAAGACAAGGAGAGACAAACATCTGTACACACACACACACACATATGCGTGTGTATATATATGTGTATATATATGTGTGTGTATATATATATATTACAAATTTACTTTGCATTAGTAAAGTGTAAAATAGTAAATATCTTGATAACCTGGAATAATTATTATTCCCTAAGGTTTTAAAAAAATATTCATATATATATATATATATATATATATATATATATAGCATTTTTTCGATGGCCAGATAACTGAAGAGATAGCAGCGTGGGTTTCTGCCCCAACATCCGAAACTCGGAGTTTTATCATGACTACCAAATAATTGTCACATATTATATTTACAGATATATATATATGTCTTGTACTGTTTTTTGTTGTTTGAAAAAAATTTTGTTTCCATGTTTTTGTTTCTCATTGTGTTCAACGTTTTTTTTTATGTCCTGTACCCATATATGCATGTATATATACATGTAGATGTAGGTATGTACATATATGTATGTATATATGCATATATTTGTATATTATTTATATTATATATATATATATATATATATATATATATATATATAGACGATGGGCTTCTTTCAGTTTCCATTCACAAGGCTTTAGTTGGTTCAGGACTTTATTGGAAAACACTTTCCCAACATGCAACACAGTACAAATGAACTTAAAACTACATGATTGTGAAGCAAACTTGTTCACTACACAAACATGCCTATATATTAACGTGCTTCATGTTGTTTGTTATCGTTTTGAAAGCCTACATTTACAGTGTTGAGCCATTTCTCTTTGGTCTATGTCTGTCATTTATGATATATATACATATTAACCCTTTAGTGTTCAGATTAATTTGTCAAATGTAACGCTTATCTGTTCACATTAATTTGGATTTATTCAGGTTCAAGTGGGGTGTCCGCAATATTTGCTTGTAACTTTGTTAATTTTCTACATACAGATTTGAAATTTTATAAATGGGTGCTTATATGCAAGTGGTTTATAGTTACATAATTTTAGCTGATCTTTCTAATTAAATTTGACTTTTATGGACAGGTAAATTTAATTAACAGGTGTAAAAACAATAACATTATGAATAAACACTAAAATTAATATTCTTAATACATCTTACCTGTTTGATTTGTTACTAAAATCATCCCAGATGTCAACTGCCAACAATTTTACATTTTTCAAGACAAGGTAAATTAATTTGAATTAATTAAAATACAGGTCTAATTGGAACAAGATTTTATTCTTTCTCTATTTTTCATTCAAACATTTTCATTGAAAATAAAGTACAAAACTCTTTATTAGGCAATATACCATTGGCTATGTACTCTTATACAATATAATGAATTCATTTACATAACAGAATGCATCTAATAAAAAAGCTCATTAACAGGTGAGACAAAGGTGAATACAGGTGTGTAACATACTGAAAATTAATATGTATTTCTCACTTTCACATATTATTTATAATAAAATGAAAAAGAATATATGATAAAATAATATAGTTATGACATATTTCTGTCATGAAACTGCCCAAAGCACCCTTTACACAAGGTCACTTTGCAAAAGGAACACATATACAAAGTCTCAATCTGAAACCCTCTTTTAGTTTTTCTTTTTTTGCACCAAACACAGTCTGCAAACTTTTTTTTCTTCCATTTATCTTTTCGACTTTATGGAAGTCAATATTTTCTCTGTTGACATCCACCTCAGTTAATTTTGCTTTTCTCCCAGTTCTGTGCTTTCTAGAAGAAAAGCCCTCACGTAACTGAGATGCGATGTCAACCCGAAATTTCAAAGGGTCGTAGTCCTTTGATGGTGGAGGTAACTTGTGGTTTTTTTACATACACAATATATGAATTAACTATAGATAAATTAACTAAAAACCACAAAATGTACCTCCACCATTTCTTCACAGGTTGACCAACTGGGTAATGTGCCTGATATTGGTCAGATTTATCAACCCCACCCATATATTTGTTATAACAAATATTCACTAGGGGTTTCCCCTTAGCACCAACACCAGGTTATTCATTAGTAGACAGAAATAAAATCTGTCTTTTGTCTTTGAAAGCAGTAGCTAATAAATTTTCATTTTGCATTTGTAAAATGTCCCCTCTTTTTTAAAATTTTGTTTTCATTTCACAGGGTAAACCTCTGTGGTTGCCCATAACAGAACTGTATGTGTAAGTACTTACACGGGCAAGATTTTCTGCTAAAGCCACTGACGAAAAGAATGTCAAAATAGAGGTGTCAGTGCTGATGGTGAAGTGGTTCAGTAAGGGACCATACTACATCATGTTCCACTCCATATAGTCTTTTTCCATTACCTGTGTAAGCATCGAAGTTTACACAATATCCAGGGTCTGATTCATAAACTTCCCATAACTTGATCCCCCATTTAGTGGGTTTGGCAGGCATGCACTGCCAAAAATGTACTCTACCCTTATAGCCTATCATGGCTTCATCTACACTGAGATTTTTCCCAGGTAGATACTCAGTTTTATAACTATTAAGGTGTAAATCAATTACATGACATACTTTGTACAGAGGATTATAGTTTGGGTCGTTTTTGCTGGGGTCATTAACAGAATCAATTAAATGTAAATACTGAGATATTTTTGAACACCTTGTCTTTGACATTATACTTGAGATATATGGATCACCATACCTTATATCAAGACTCCAGTAGTTCCACAGTCGAGGAAGCTATTAGGTTTACTTCTATAGTGTGCACTGTCTGCATTGTACTTGTATTATACTAAGTATAGGTGTAGGAGTGGCTGTGTGGTAAGTAGCTTGCTTATGAACTACATGGTTCCGGGTTCAGTCCTACTGCGTGGCACTTTGGGCAAGTGTCTTCAACCATAACCTTGTGAGTGGATTTGGTAGACGGAAACTGAAAGAAGCCTGTCGTATGTATGTATATATATATGTGTGTGTATGTTTGTGTGACTGTGTTTGTCCTCCCAACATTGCTTGACAACCGATGCTGGTGTGTTAACATCCCCATAACTTAGCAGTTCGGCAAAAGAGACCGATAGAATAAGTACTGGGCTTCCAATGAATAAGTCCTGGGGCCAATTTGCTCGACTAAAGGCAGTGCTCCAGCCTGGCCACAGTCAAATGACTGAAACGAGTAAAAGAGTATTGTTGGTGATGATAAAGTGTAATAGCTTATATTCACACACACATTGTGTGATTAGTTGGTACTTGAACAGGACTTAGATGGTGTTGATTAATACCAATATTTCAATTCTGCTTTGAAGTCAGCCTCCAGATTTAATATATCTTTAAGACAATTCTATCCTTGACAAGTTCAGGTCACTCAAAAGCATGATATTAATATAAGCATCAAAACCCTTGAAGATCTTTATACTTAGAGTCTCTTCAAAACACTTACTATGAGAAGCAGCATGAAACTGCCAGAGTGTGCTTATTCACAGCAATAACATACTATCAAACAAATTTTATGCTGAATAACTCATTTCTTTCTTCAGTTAACTGTCTTCCCTTCAAAGATGAAGGTGAGAAATTTAAGCAGAGAACTTTTTTTTTCTGACGGATTTTGGTCATTTCATGAAATTTTGTGTCTCTTTCAATCAATTCTATTTAATAAAATACATTTTATTGTTACTGAATGCAATTATAGGTTATTATAGATAGACAGACAGATAAATATGGCTGAATCGATACAGTGGTAGGCAAACAGTTGAAATCTTGGTGTTGGTATTTTAATAAATGTCGACTTCACAACCACATCAGTCAGGGATGGCTTGCAATCACTATGGGTCCTACATTGGGTTCATGGCCAAGATATTTAACACTCAAATTTCTCAGTTCTCCAAGCGAGGAGATGAACAGACCACTCCTTTAAGAAATAACATTGTTGCACAATTGATGATTGATAAATTATCTTACAGTGCTGGATTCAACTTCTTCGAGAAATACTAGACTGTACCTCTCCTCACAGCATAGAAATATGTTTGGCTGTGGAAAATTCATTAAGCAGATGTTTATCAATACAAACTATCACCGTTTTCTTTAGACATTAGTTATTGTGTAGCTCCAGTTCAGCCCTGAATCAGCAGTCTTAGGATCAAAGAATATATCAGTTGTATACAGTTTTTTCACGCTCAGAGTTGCTGAAGCATGGAATAAACTGCATGCGTCAGTTGTTGACTGCCCTGACACTGCATCCTTCAAGGCCCTCATGCTTTCCGAAATCCGCCGAAACTACACCTGATTATATATACACTTTAGATGAGTTGTAGTGCACCTGAGCACTGTACACAATTATTATTATTATTATTATTATTATTATTATTATTATTATTATTATTATCATTATTATTATTATCAGACAATAATCCCACCTCTCTCTCTCTCTCCCACCCTCACACACACACACACACACAAAGTATATCTAGGATTTTATCTTTTGTCTTAAGGTGCCATTTCTAGAATGGAAATCATGTTCTGCCACTATTCTCTGTTCTTTGTTTCCAGTAACAGTTCCACTTGATGTTTAACGCCTCTTTCTTCCAACAAGATCATCAAATTCACATCCATATCATCCTTCTCCTTCCTCTGCTTCTTTTCCCTTCAATATTTCTGGTTATTGCTAAATTTTCCAGGCCCTCTTTCCTCATCACACGACCAAGAAATCTCACTTGTTTTATCCTAATCTCACAAAACATTTTCCTATTTACCATAGCCTGGGTTCATCACTTCTTCATTAGACACTTCCATACTATCTTCCTATCCTCAATATTCTCTTTTATCCATGCTATCCTCAATATTATCCTTTAGAACCACAATTCACAGTTCCCCAAGCACCTCATTTCTGATTTTATAGACTGCCTTACTGGCACCTGTGCCAGTGGCATGTGTAACAAGATTTGAGCGAGCTCGTTGCCAGTACCACCTGACTGGCCCCATGCCGGTGGCATGTAAAAGCACCCACTACATTCTCGGAGTGGTTGGCGTTATGAAGGGCATCCAGCTGTAGAAACTCTGCCAGATCAAGATTGGAGCCTGGTGCAGCCATCTGGTTCGCCAGGCCTCAGTCAAATCGTCC
>NC_043000.1:2551842-2559342 GCF_006345805.1 Octopus sinensis
GTCTAGTATGAGAGGCAGTCTAGTACCATAGCCACCCTGATGCGATTGATAGCCTGGTGTTATGGCTTCTGTGCTGAGATGGTCAGTTTGCTGTAATGCCCTCTTTGCTGAGAGGTTAGTTTCCTATGTTGGCCCCTGTGCTGAGGTTGTCTTTTTCCTGTGATGGTTGGTCTGGTGTGGTGGACAGTCTTGTTTAATAGTCTTCTGTAGTTGTGATAGCCTGTCTAGTTTGATGGCTAGTCTAGTGCAATGGCTAGTTTGATGGCTAGTCTAGTGCAATGGCTAGTTTGATGGCTAGTCTAGTGCAATGGCTAGTTTGATGTGATGACCAGTCAAGTGTGATGTTCAGGCTGATATGACGGCCAGTCTGGTGTAATGGTCAATGCAATGTGATGACCAGACTGGTGTGATGTCCTTTGTGGTGTGATTACTTGTTTTGTGTCACGGCCAGTCTGGGGCTATGGTCTGTCTGGTTTGGGTGTTGGTTAGTCTTTTGTATAACATCTGGATAACAACTTGTTATCTTGCAGCCAGTGTTGTGTGACAGACAGATGATCACATTTGACAAGTTTATCATGTGTCACAGACAATCATATTCAAGAGATAATCTTGTGTGACATTCACAGATGTGTGACCTAAACATCAATAGCCATAAAAATAATTACAACACAAACAAGATTTTTACTAGATTGGAAGAGAAATAAAAAGTTGAAAGCCTGCACATACTCCACACCACACAACACACACACACACACACACCACACACACACACACACACACACACACAACACACACACACACACACCACACAACACACACCACACACACACACACACACACACACACACACACCACACACAACACAACACACACACACACACACACACACACACACACACACACACACACACACCACACACACACACACACACACACACACACACACACACACACACACACACACACACACACACACACACACACATACGTATGCATGCATATATACATATGCATACACAATATACATACATTTTCATTTATACATACACGTGTGTATATACATGTGTATTTGCTGAAACATACAGGCATATGTATTTAGAAAGGCATCTGATTCTGTATATATGTGTGTGTGTGTGTATATAAATATACACACACAGACACACATTACTACCACTACCACCTCCACCACCATCGCTTTAACGTCCACTTTTCCATGCATTTATCTTCCTCTTCCTCTTCCTCTCTTTCCATCTCTATTATGTAAATATATGCATATGTACACACGCAAACTTTGTTTAAGTGTACACACACAGGTACACATTTAAACATTGGCATAACTCTACTAACGTGCATACACATACATACACACCACAATGCACACGATATATAAAGATTCAATAAAACTTCATTAAATCTGTGTTAATTGGTTATTGAAGTTTGATAGAGAAATAACAGATGTTTGTTGGGGTCGTGGGTGAAGATTTTCATATGAACCATACAGAAACACAGACACATTTCCACCAGTATAGGTGCACCTCTACACACCATATACCAGCTCTCTCTCTCTCTCTCTCTCACTTTCTCTCTTTCTCACCCCCACCCTCATCGAAGAACTATTGACTCAGCTCCTCAAATACCCCTGGCCTCCTCCTCAACACACCACAGACCACAGACACAACTCTACCTCCCACCAGTACACCTCCACTCACACTCAGCACAGACACACTTCAACACAACATAGCCACATTCATCCACAATCCACACACACCAACAACGTGTGGTGTATGTATATATATATTTATGTGTGTGTGTATAATATATATATATATATGTATATATATATATTGTAATATATAATATATATAATATATGTGTGTATGTGTATATATATATATATATATGTATATATATATATATGTATATTATTGTATATATATATGATATATATATATGTGTGGTAGGTGTGTATATATATATATATATATATAAATAAATATATTGTATATATAATATATGTGTGTGTATGTGTATATAATAATATATATGTGTGTGTGTATGTGTATATATATATAGATATAGGTAATATATATATATTATATATTATATATATATATATATTAGTGTATTATATATATATGTATATATATTGTATATATGTATATGCATATATAATATTATCTACCTTAACACACACTGTAGACATTACCATAGACCCACCTCTTCAGACAACCTCAACATACTACAGACATATCTCAACGCATCACAGACACCTCCATCCAACAAAGACATCATCACTCACACACCTCTACTCAACACATACATAAACCACTGATAAGTGTCGCCACAAACCTACCTCTGACACATCTTAAGACACCATAGATTAAATCTCACAGACACAATACATAGACATAACCTACATGAAAGACAGCCGCATAATCCCCCACAACATCACAGCCAGTAACCACTGAACCTCCCCACTCCAGCATCCCAAAGACTCACCCCCACACAATACATAGCCTGTTACTGATAGACTTCATTTGATGCATTATAGGTATATGATCATCAAAAGGCGGTGAGCTGGCAGATACGTTACCACGCCGGATGAAATGCTTAGTGGTATTTCGTCTGTTGTTACGTTGTGAGTTCAAATTCCGCCGAGGTTGACTTTGCCTTTCATCCTTTCGGGGTCGATAAATTAAGTACCAGTTCTGCACTGGGGTCGATGTAATCGACTTAATACCTATGTCTGTCCTTGTTTGTCCCATTTATGTTTAGCCCCTTGTGGGTAATAAAGAAATAGGTATTTCGTCTACCACTCCACGTTCTGAGTTCAAATTCCGCCGAGGTTGACTTTGCCTTTCATCCTTTCGGGGTCGATAAATTAAGTACCAGTTCTGCACTGGGGTCGATGTAATCAACTTAATACCTATGTCTGTCCTTGTTTGTCCCATTTATGTTTAGCCCCTTGTGGGTAATAAAGAAATAGTTATATGATCATCAATACCACACACACATACACACACAAGATTCATACAGCCACAGAAGACACATGTGCACACACATGAGGCATCCCCTCATCGTACTACACTCCCACATGCACACACAGAGGCATATACACTAAACAACCTCCACAACAATCAACAGACACACCTCCACATGACTCCCATGCACAAAGGACACACCTCCATACACAATATACGGACACACCTTCACACTACACAGAAACACCTCTACACTATACAGAGAGCTTCTCCTTAGTGGTTCTCAAACATTTTTTGCCTGTGGACCCCTTTGATTCTTATTCTATTTGAATGGACCTTCCTAACCATTCAGTGTTTAAAAAATCCTATTATATTTTATGATTAAATATCATAAGAAATTACTCTTTTACTCTTTTCAGTCATTTGACTGTGGCCATGCTGGAGCACCGCCTTTAGTCAAGCAAATCGACCCCAGGACTTATTCTTTGTAAGCCTAGTACTTGTTCTATCAGTCTCTTTTGCTGAACCGCTAAGTTATGGGGACCTAAATACACCAGCATTGGTTGTCAAGCGATGTTGGGAGGACAAACACACTCACACACACTCACACACATAAATATGTATATATATATATATCAAACTAAGGTTAAAGAACAAACAAATGCAAGGTCATCTGCATAACATTTCATAATTCGAACATTTAATCATAGAATATACATTTAAACATCCCGCAAGATGGAACATAATTCATCTGTACAAGCAATAAGCAAATAATAAGGTGCGAGAAAAAAGTTCATCCCGGTTTAGAGTTAATACTTTAGCGATTTAGAAAAATACATTTTTAAAAAAAAAACATTACAACATCTAGAAAGTAAAAGCCAATTGCACAAACCTAGAGGGGCTCTGGGCCCCCTTAAATCGATAAAAAATCACTCTTTTTGCCATAACAACCACATCTTTATAGCTTGTGAATTTTAACCATTATGGGTCCCATCCTCACCACGCATTTAGTATCTCTGCTAATTTTCAGCTCAATCCTAGCCTTGGTTTGGCTGCCATCAACCGTCGAAGCAAAATGTGCATGCAATTTTCGTCCAAGGACTGTTTTATAGCTATAGACTATATATGAAAAAACTAGTTGTGATACCAGTGCTGGTGGTATGTAAAAGAACCATCCGAACGTGGCCGTTGCCAGCGCCGCCCTGACTGGCCTCCGTGCAGGTGGCACGTAAAAAGCACCAACCGATCGTGGCCGTTGCTAGCATTGCCTGGCACCTGTGCCAGTGACACGTAAAAAGCACCCACTACACTCATGGAGTGGTTGGCGTTAGGAAGGGCATCCAGCTGTAGAAACACTGCCAGATCAGACTGGGCCTGGCACAGCCTCCTGGCTTCCCTGACCCCAGTCGAACTGTCCAACCCATGCTAGCATGGAAAGCGGATGTTAAGCAATGATGTTGATGATGATGATGATGGGATGGTCACAGCTAGATTGTTTTCAGTCATAGGATTGCTTGATCAGAATAACCCTTAAAATACTATTGTGGATCTTCAATTTACTATGTTGATGCATGGACCCCACCAAAATCTTATATAGACCCTGGATGGGGACCACTGGTTCTAAAGGTGGGTAAATTTAGCTTTGGCTGTTAAGTGTATCTGCCGTAGGTTTCCAGGTGCCATATTCATTTAGCCACTTTGCATGATGCATTAGAAGGGAAAGGAAAAGGCAATTAACGAAGTAATTTGAAGAATAGAAGGATTTGTTAAAAAAACAAGCTGTGTTCTTGTTAAGAATATCATTGTAAAGTTAATTGCATTACATAATAATAATAACAATAATAATAATGTTGATGATAAAAGGGTTTTTTTTTAATGTTTTTCTTAATTACCGCAGAACAGTACACAAGCAAAGTTTTACAATGGTATTATCGTGGAGTTTCACTTAACAATACTAAATGCTAGATTATGTTTGCGAGTGAGAGCCAGTCAAGACTCTTCTTAATTACAAAACTAATTTGCTTTGCGATTGTCCAGAGATATGACCAGACATGAACTTAGCTAGCCGCTCAGTGATGCCTGCTGCTAGTGGTGAAAATCAAATTTCCACACTAGCACATATAGATAACTATACCAAACTCCCCACCATCACTGCTGCTACTGCTGCTGCTACTGCTACCACTGCTATCATCATCATCATCATCATCATCATCACCACTACCATTAAAACTCTTTCAGAATCCCTGGTTATTGTTGAATAACATGAAGACATATCATGGGAATACGGAAGCAAGCAAACATCAATTTGTTAGTGTGTGATAACATGAAAAGGAAATGTTGAAATGATGTGATTGAGAGAAACTCTATCATTATCTCTCCCATAATTACAATTCACAATACCTGTAATGAGTATTTATGGATACATGCATCTCTTTGGATGCTGTTGATCTTATTAGGGATGCTG
This sequence comes from Octopus sinensis, assembly GCF_006345805.1. NCBI lineage: Eukaryota > Metazoa > Mollusca > Cephalopoda > Octopoda > Octopodidae > Octopus > Octopus sinensis. The sequence goes on from NC_043000.1 coordinate 2,557,288, forward strand.
TTTCTAACCTTCATAGGAATAATCTTTTACTTTTTTTTACCAGTTTCAGTCATTGGGCTGTGGCCATGCTGAAGCATCAACTTCAGGAGTTTTACCCAATCATATCAACCTCAGTCTGATGTTTATTTTTATCAGCTTCCATTCATTGAACTGCTAAGTTAAGGACTGTACAATCAGCTGTCATGAATTAGTGTGGTTTGACAGCGTATCTTTTATTTGCCTCAGTCATTAGACTGAGGCCATGCTGGGGCATTTTCTTGAAGAATTTTAGGTGAATGAATCAACCCCAGTACTTAATTTTTTCAAGCTTGGTACTTATTTTATTGATCTCTTTTGCCAAACTGTTAAGTTACGTGTATATAAATACCCAGCTGTCAAGCAGTGGTTGGAGGACAAACACAGACACAAAGACCTGCACACACAGACACACACTATAGGTCTCTTTCAGTTTCTGTCTACTAAATCCACTCACAAGGCTTTGGTTAATTTGAGGGCACTTACCCAAGGTGCTACAGAGTGGGACTGGACCCAGAACTGTATGGTTGGGAAGCAAGCTTCTTATTGCTTTACTGCCCACAAGAGGCTAAACATAGAGAGGACAAACAAGGCCGGACAAAGGAATTAAATCGATTACATCGATCCCCAGTGCGTAACTGGTACTTATTTAATTGACCCTGAAAGGATGAAAGGCAAAGTTGACCTCGGTGGAATCTGAACTCAGAACATAGTGGCAGATGAAATACCTATTTCTTTACTACCCACAAGGGGCTAAACACAGAGGACAGACAAACGAATTAAGTTGATTCTATCGACCCCAGTTTGTAACTGGTACTTATTTAATCAACCCTGAAAGGATGAAAGACAAAGTCGACCTCAGCAGAATTTGAACTCAAAATGTAGCGGCAGATGAAATACCTATTTCTTTATTACCCACAAGGGGCTAAACACAGAGAGGACAAACAAGGACAGACAAACGAATTAAGTTGATTCTATCGACCCCAGTTTGTAACTGGTACTTATTTAATCAACCCTGAAAGGATGAAAGACAAAGTCGACCTCAGCAGAATTTGAACTCAAAATGTAGCGGCAGATGAAATACCTATTTCTTTATTACCCACAAGGGGCTAAACACAGAGAGGACAAACAAGGACAGACAAACGAATTAAGTTGATTCTATCGACCCCAGTTTGTAACTGGTACTTATTTAATCGACCCTGAAAGGATGAAAGACAAAGTCGACCTCAGCAGAATTTGAACTCAAAATGTAGCGGCAGATGAAATACCACTAAGCATTTCGCTCGGCATGCTAACATTTCTGCCAGCTCGCCACCTTACGACACAGCCACACCTGCACCTATACCATACTTTTGCTCATTGTTTTTATGTCTTGTGGAGCTGCAACAGAGATACTTTCTTAACCATAATGACAGATGGAGGGAGCAAGGGCTGAACCAGCACCCTAGCTGGTACTCATTTTCATTTGTGCTGATTACACTGGGCCATCGTGAAATGAGATGCTTTGCTCAAAGACACATCTCACTACTTGATTCACGAATTGAATTTACAACCTTATGATTGTGTGCTGAACATCCTAACCACTGAGTTGTGCGCTTTTCACTCGTAAAGGGGCACATCATAAACAACAATGCTAGTATTTCAATCAGTGTAAATATAAGCACAGACACAGATGCACACACACACACACACTGTCGTATACTGGTGTGTGTGTGTACACATACATACATGCATGTATACACACATGCATGTGGAGACATACACAAATATGCACATGTATACACACACATAAGCATGTTTATGCATACATGCACATACACGCACACACTCATGCACAACAGGTTTCAGCACAGTTTCTGTTTACCAAATTCTACTCAGAGTTCATAGTTGTAGCTAACACACATACATACACACTCACACACATTCACACATGTATTTTTGTCACCCCAACCCCATCACTTGACAACCAGTGTTGGTTTGTTTGCATTCCCATAATTTAGCGGTTTGGTTAAAGAGACAAAATAAATAAATGTCTCAAAA
>NC_043000.1:2564342-2576842 GCF_006345805.1 Octopus sinensis
ACTCTTTCGCACAACTTTCTCTCACTTTCTCTTCCTGTTTCTTGAGTAATGCTGCGATGGACTGGCGTCCCGTCCAGCTGGGGGGAACACATATGCCACAGAAACTGGGCCCATGAGCCTGGCTAGGCTTGAAAAGGGTGAAAAAATATATATATATATACCAGTACTATATTGAGTTCTGTCCAGTTGACTCTACCATGAATATTGCTGTTGCTATATTTGTATAAGAGTTGCTATGTTCTGTATATGTTGCCATATTTCTATAGATGTTTCTATATTTCTACAGATATTGCTGTATTTCTATGGCTTTTGCTATGTTTCTATACATGTTATCATATTTCTATAGTTGTTTCTATAGATATTGCAATATATTCCTGCAAATATTGGATTTGAAGTGTATATTTTTAGCTCTGTTTTGTATGTGGGATTGCCTGAATAGATCATCAGAGATCACGTGACCCTAACATTTGCAGCAACTTTGAGAGTTTTAATTATGTGTTGACCAAAGCCAGAGAGTTGGAGATACAAGATTGGTTTCTTGATATGACAGCGATTGTATCTTCACGCTGTTGAAAGAGAAAAGACTGTCATGTCAGCGATTGGTTCTCCATGCAGTCAAAGGTTTCAATACTATTAGATGGAGTTGATAGTGATTATCACAGAACAACTGCTACTGATGTCATCATATGTGATAATGTTGATTATGATAAATGTTTGTTATTCTTCAAGTTCTTCAGCTTTGCATTATTTAATTATTTCTTAAGATATTTCTTTCCTGGTAAAAATCAACCATTTGTAGTCTGACAGATCTAAAATTGATTGGCTGATCTAAGTGTCGAGTTGCTGCTGGAGTTTTGGAAATAGTACACGAGACATGAACTGTTTGCAGAATAAAATATTTATTGAGAAAACAAATTGAAAAGTTGCAATGACAATGTATAGTTAGTAATTGAGTTTGGAATATTTTCATAGCAACATTTTGTAGTGGTCGTTGTAGAAATGTGAAGTATGGTACCTTAGTTGATCTTGCAACTTGGTATCTTGGTTGTCAGTAGATTGATAGCTGAAGAGTTGTTGCTAAAATTTTCTAAAAATAACTGTTGTCATCCTCCTCTTCATCATCGTCTCACCGTCAATTATCATTATAATCATCATCAATTATCCACCTTCTCATCCTCATCCTCCTCATCAATCATCCCCAACCTCATCATCATCTCATCATAAGCTATCATCAGTCATCTTCATCAATCATCATCATCCTTATCATCAATCATTAATATCCTCACCTCCTCGTCCTCATCATCATCATTAATGGTTGTTGTCATCAGAATTCAATGGATCAGAAGACCTCATCTTGTCCCAAAGTCTCATTTTTGGCATGATTTCGTTTGGTTGGATGCCATTTCTAACATCAACAACTTTACAGAGTGTACTGGGTGCATTTTGTGACACCAGCACTATAGAAGTTGCCTTGCTATCAGCAAGACCAAAGAGTCCTCTCAAGCTTTGTGTTGTTGCTGTTCAGATCAATTACCAAACAGTTCTTAAAACAGAATCTCTTTTGCCTGACAGTGCTGCAATGGTACATTGCCAGTTTGGGATAAACACTACAGGTATGGTACTGCTCTCAGTCAAACCTCTTCAAGGTGCATACAGGACAATGAAACTGTTTTGCAGAGAGTTGCTCAGTATCCGGACATTAATTTGTGCAATTATGTCAGCCAGCTGTTGTTGCTTGTAGGATGGGCTTAGCTATCAATTGAGTCCATTGTAAAGATAGATCTTCCATCTTCCTTTAACAAGAAAAGACAGCCAGATATATTTTTTCTCTATATTGTGGCTATCACAAAAGAGATCATGTGATCAAGATTGAAAGGACTACTGACAAACAACTTCCTCTTCAATTCAGTAAAGCTTTCAGCTTCTTCAAGTTCTTGTTGAAAAGGAAGATTAGAAAAGAGAATGAGGTGGTGCACACCTTCGGTGAGTTTTCTGAAAGGTGGTGAGAATGGTGAGAATAGGCCAAATGGGTGGGTCTACTCTCAACATTTTTAATAGAATAAATTCACTGTAAAGAAACTATAACTTCTGACATTCACATATGGAAAATTTCTTTGGCAGTTCTGCTACATATCATACTTCGCTGTTCAGAACTTTTTAATAACTCTAGTCAACAGAATTGAATCAAGCTAATCTTTACTAATTTTGAGGAAACCAACAAGCCACCTGGTCACCTACCGATCGGGCCGGCATACTAGCCAAATCGACTACATCCTTGCCAGAAAAAGGGAAAGATGGCTGCTTAAAAATGCCAAAACCTTCCCAGGCGAAGAATGCACCCCCACAACATAGACTGGTAGTTAGTGACTTTAGGATCAGGACTAAGAGGGCGACTAGAAGACGACCAACATGGAGAAGAAGGGTCTGGAAGCTTAAAGCCCCTGCGAATGGACAGAGATTTAGAGATATGTTACTTGAAGCCTTTGACGAAGTGGAAGGGGGTATAGCTACACATGGGGTAGAAGACAACTGGACGTTTCTGAGGGACAACCTGCTGAAAGCCACTGACCAGATCTGTGGCTGGTGCAAAGTCCCCTTAAGACCCAAAATAACGTGGTGGTGGAACAATATTGTTGACAGGGCTATTAGACAAAAGAACAGGCTTGGAAGGCCTGGAAGAACGGTGGTAGCAGGAGGGTATCAGACTGCCAGAAGGGAAGCTAGGAGACAGGTCTATCTAGCCAGAGGGGAAGCAGATAAGAGAAAATTTGCCAATGTCCTGCGCCGTGAGGATGAAAGACTTGAGGTATTTCGTGTTGCAAGACAGTGTGTGAGAGAGAATCGTGATGTGGTAGGAGAGAAATGTGTTCGCATGGAGGATGGTTCACTTGCACTAAATGAGGATGCAAAAGAGAAGCTTGGAGACGCCACTATGAAAGGTTACTGAATGAGGAAAATGAATGGGATAAGAGAGTCTGCCGAATGTTGACCCTACAGAGGGACCAGCTATCCGAGTTGATAGTTCCGTGGTAGCTAAGGCAATTAGAAGCATGAAGACAGGGAAGCCCCAGGCCCATCAGGAATTACTGCAGAGATGCTCAAAATATCTGGCAGTGTCGGCTATAACCTAGTCCCCGTATAGTATAGTCACCAGGTGATACACGAAGGAGTCATACCCAATGACTGGTGCAGCAGCATACTAGTCAACTGCTACAAAGGTAAAGGTGATGCCCTAGATACAAATAATTACAGAGGTATCAAGCTGTTGGATCAAGTAATGAAGGTTACGGAGAGGGTCATAGCCCAACTAATTAGAGAGAGAGTTAGTTTAGATGAGATGCAGTTTGGGTTCGTGCCAGGAAAAAGTACCACTGATGCTATATTCCTGGTAAAGCAGCTGCAGGAGAAATACCTAGCCAAAGATAAGCCCCTGTACCTGGCTTTCGTTGACATGGAGAAAGCTTTTGATAGGGTCCCCCGATCCCTTATCTGGTGGTCAATGAGGAAACTAGGGATAGATGAATGGCTGGTGAGGACTGTGCAAGCCATGTACAGAGATGCCGTAAGTAAGGTTAGGGTTGGCAACATGTACACAGAAGATTCAAAGTAGAGGTTGGGGTCCACCAGGGTTCAGTACTCAGCCCCCTCCTATTTATCATAGTACTCTCCAGGCAATTACGGAGGAATTCAAGACAGGCTGTCCCTGGGAGCTCCTCTACGCTGACGACCTTGCTCTTATTGCTGAGTCACTATCAGAACTGGAGGAGAAGTTCCAGGTGTGGAAGGAGGGTTTAGAATCAGGGGCCTTAGAGTCAACCTAGCTAAAACCAAAGTACTAATAAGTAGAAAGGTAGACAATCCACAAATATCTTCAGGAAGATGGCCCTGCTCGATCTGTAGAAAAGGTGTAGGTAGAAACTCTATAAGATGCCCAGTGTAAGCTATGGACACATAAGAGGTGCAGCAATGTCAAAGGTAGGCTAACCGGGAAGATATTTTTTGTATGTGGCAGATGCTCGGGAGCATTAACCTCCGAAAATCTGCAGAAAACAACTTCCATCACTTTCCAGGGGAAAAACTAGAAGTAGTTGATAGCTTCCGTTATCTAGGTGACCAAGTCAGTAGTGGGGGTGGGTGTGCTGAAAGTGTAACTGCTAGAATAAGAATAGCCTGGCAAAGTTTAGGGAGCTCTTACCTCTGCTGGTGACTAAAGGCCTCTCGCTCAGAGTAAAAGGCAGACTGTATGATGCGTGTGTACGAACAGCCATGCTACATGGCAGCGAAACATGGGCTGTGACTGCTGAGGACATGCGTAAGCTCGTGAGGAATGAAGCCAGTATGCTCCGATGGATGTGTAATGTCAGTGTACATACTCGACAGAGCGTTAGCACCTTGAGAGAAATGTTGTACCTAGAAGCATCAGTTGTGGTGTGCAAGAGAGACGATTGCGCTGGTATGGTCATGTGGCGAGAATGGATGAAGATAGGTGTGTGAGAAAGTGCCAATCCCTAGCAGTTGAGGGAACCCGTGGAAGAGGTAGACCCAGGAAAACCTGGGACGAGGTGGTGAAGCACGACCTTCGAACTTTAGGCCTCACTGAGAAATGACCAGAGACCGAGACCTTTGGAAATATTCTGTACGTGAGAAGACCAGGCAGGACAAGTGAGCCCAGCCCACTTATGAATGCCTTTCCTCCCTTGGACACAAGACCGGTTGAGGCAAGCGAAGTCGATATAGAACCTCATCCGACGACAGACACCCATCCCAACCCCCCATGCTTGCGAAGACATGTTGGGCAAAAGCGAAATCGAAATCGAAATCGAAACCGAATTGAACCAGCCAGGATCCCTGGCCTGGTGGTACGTAAAAAGCACTATCCGACTCGGGGCCGTGGCACGTAAAATACTCCAATGCGACCGTACGACAGGCACCCATGCCAACCCCCTTTGCTTGTGAAGACATGTTGGGGCAAGCGAAATCGAAATCGAATTGAACCAGCCAGGATCCCTGGTCTGGTGGTACGTAAAAAGCACTATCCGACTCGTGGCCGTGGCACGTAAAATACTCCAATGCGACCGTACGACAGGCACCCTTGCCAACCCCCTTTGCTTGTGAAGACATGTTGGGGCAAGCGAAATCGAAATCGAATTGAACCAGCCAGGATCCCTGGTCTGGTGGTACGTAAAAAGCACTATCCGACTCGTGGCCGATGCCAGCAACCGCCTCGACTGGCTCCGTGCCGGTGGCACATAAAAAATACACCAATCTGACCGTGGCCGTTGCCAGCCCCGCCTGGCATCTGTGCAGGTGGCACGTAAAAAGCACCCACTACACTCACGGAGTGGTTGGCGTTAGGAAGGGCATCCAGCTGTAGAAACATTGCCAAATTAGACTGGAGCCTGGTGCAGCCTTCTGGCTTCCCAGAACCCCGGTCGAACCGTCCAACCCATGCTAGCATGGAGAACGGACGTTAAACGAGGATGATGATGATGATGATGTGGAGGCACATGGCCTAGTGGTTAGAGCGGCGGACTCGCAGTCAAGTGATCGCAGGTTCGAATCTCAGACCGGGCGATGTGTGTGTTTATGAGTGAAACACCTAAGCTCCACACGGCTCCAGCAGAAGGTAATGGCAAACTTCTGCTGACTCTTTCGCCACAACTTTCTCTCACTCGTTCCTCCTGCATCTTGCAGCTCACCTGCGGCAGACCAGCATCCCATCCAGGTGGGGAACCTATATGTCAAAGAAACTAGGAAACTGGCCCTTATAAGCCAGGCGTGGCTCGAGAAGGAACAAACAATTTCAAAAACCATACCCATTTTTCAAACTAAAGTTTTTGAATTGCAGAGTTATCCCTGCTTTTGATTTTCTCAGAAGTGTCAGTCTAAATGATTCTTCAATAAAATGAAACTGTTTGCAATCCTGGGAGAGAAAGTCTTGAAACTTAATGGCAACAAATGTCTTTAATTCTCAAGGTTGACAATTTTCTGTAACCTGTCATAACATTCCTGAAGATCCTGTGCACCCACAGGTGAAACTATGATACAGTGTACTCATTTTTCCAACATTCAACAGTAAACAGATGTATGTGTGTGTATATATATATTCTTTTACTCTTTTACTTGCTTCAGTCATTTGACTGTGGCCATGCTGGGGCACCACCTTTAGTCGAGCAAATCGACCCCAGGACTTATTCTTTGTAAGCCTAGTACTTATTCTATTGGTCTCTTTTGCCGAACCGCTAAGTTACAGGAACATAAACACATCAGCATCGGTTTTCAACCGATGTTGGGGGGACAAACACAGACACAAACATATACGCACATACACCCCCACACACACACACATACACACACACACACACACACACACACACACATATATATGACGGACTTCTTTGAGTTTCCATCTACCAAATCCACTCACAAGGCTTTGGTTGGCCCGAGGCTATAGTAGAAGACACTTACCCAAGGTGCCACGCAGTGGGACTGAACCTGGAGTCATGTGGTTCTGACCTCTTAAAGGGATGTTAGCGTCCAATTTCCTGGTTTTTATCCAGTGTATCAGTGAAGTACTGAAAAGATGTTAGCTTCTCATTGATGCAAATGGATATATTAATATTTCTGTATATGAAAAGAAAATGTATGTATATGTATGATATATGATAGGATATGATATGATATATTGGTTTCAAATTTTGGCACAAGGCCAGCTGTTTTGAAAGTGGGGGGGTAAGGTGATTACATCAAGCCAAGTGATCAACTGGTACTTATTTTATCAACCCCAAAACGATGGAAAGCAAAGTCGACCTCAGCAGAATTTGAACTCAGAACGTAGAGATGTATGACATACTACTACCAAGCATTTTGTCCAGCGTACTCACACTTCTGCTCGCTAATATATTACCATCCGTTTATCATATGGCATTGTTTCTCAAACAATGCACTGAGTATGCTTAAAAATGTAATTTAACACTTTAGAAAATACATTATAATACGTGAGTATTTTGAAAAATGTGTTATTCCTAATTTTGTTACATTCAAATATGATTGATAAAACAATGTAAACAAAGTTTTCTCCGTTTTTTTTTTTTCTTTCTAATTTTTAACTTTAAAGTTTCGTTGGTTTTCTTCTCCCCCATCTCTTTCCATGCCATATGTACTAGTAATATTTTTGGTAAAATTTAATCATCTGATCATCTTCAGTGCACCAGAAATTCAAAAAAGATTAAGAACTACTGTCATATGATATTATTGTAATATCAGTGATATAACATAGTTACACACTGCTGTTAAATGATATAAGTAGTATCTCTGATATAAAACGCTGGTATTGTATGCTGCTGCAAAATATGACAAAGCATATTCCAACTCTTTTATCACATAATGTAACAAAACCTATGGTGCACCATCCACTCTGTGGCCCTCCCAAGACACAAATACAATAATATGGTCTAGTAATCACTAAAAATATAATATATTTCCACTCTTCTATTGTAGGGGTTAGCGAAATGTATGATAAGACATATTACCCCTCTTCTGTCAAATAGCATAGCAAATACATGATATAACAAACTTCCATTCCGCTATCATATGGTGCAATAATATCTATTATATTGCAGAAGGCTTGCAAAGGACATCAATGCATCCTCTTCCTCAAATCAAACAATTATATATATATATATATATATATATATATTAGGGACATGAAGGCCTGCAACATCAGAAAGAAAGGAAGAGACGTAAACAAGAGACTATGGCACTACAACCAGCCAGGAACAGTCTTCGCTACATTTGCGGTACCTGCCAGAGGGAGTGTTTGTCCAGGATAGGACTACACAGCCACAGCAGGAAATGTATCAGGATATGAAATATAAAAGCCAGACTAGACTACTTTGTGCGCAACTCCATTGTCTCCCGAGACAGAAAGGATGCCAACCAACCAACCAATATATATTTATGAAACAAGGAAGGGTTAAATAAGGGATATAAACCCACACTAAATACTTCTTAAGATCTCTACAGATAAAAATACACCAGACTACCAAAAGGTTTGATGGTCGATATTGTACTCTAGGTAATCTAAAGTGAAAAGCCGAAGCTGAAGTCCATCAGCTGTCAAATTTATAAATCCATGGTTGCATTACCCTGTTAAATATGATAGGTTTTTACAGTGACAAAAATAATGGATTATATACATTTATTTGTTTATTTTAGGCTATAAGCCTATAATAAATAACCTTCTGGATTTCATGTTGTTAGTGTTGGGCCCTGAGGGTGCTGTAGTTTAGTCATAGAAGTATACCTACCATTCCATGAGCTTTCTAAAGTTGATGATCTTCTCAAGTAGCATTCTTGTGTAGAGTTCATTTGATGGTGTGGGTTTATTTTTTGTTGAATAACCAAGATTGTATAATTCCATGTTCATGAAAAGAGAATGTACACTATTGGTGGGGCAGCTATAGAACACAAACCACACGGTGGCCTATTGCAATACACTCTGCAACCAGGCAGTGTAAAGAATTGGTCAATTATTCGTAAGCACACTCTCAAAAAAAACTTTTGAGCATCAATATCTTATGTAATTCTTTGTAACGTAAAAATTACACAGGATATTACTGCCCAAAAGATTTTTAGAGTCTACTTTTTTCAGAACAACTGACTTATTATATATATATATTTAAAATTAAATAAGGGTAGAAATTGACATTAATCAATTAAAACCAGTGGCTTAGCATATTTTAAAAAGTCTGAAGATTAAAAATTGTGTTTCATACAAAATTTAGAGGACTGACCACTAAAAGTAGACAGCCTATATGCTAAACATAGACGTCAAATTGCCATTACCGCGAAATATGTGTTCTCAAAAAAAATCTCAGCAAAAAGCCAAAATGTAAAAATAAGCATACTTTTAGTGGTCAGTCTTCTGAATTTTGTATGTAACACAATGTTTAATCTTCAGATTTTTTAAAATATGCTAAAGCCACTGGCTTTAATTGATTAATGTCAATTTCTACCCTTATTTAATTTTAAATTTAAAAAAATGTTCTCTAACCAGTAAATTTACTGCTGTAGTTCATTAACTGCAGAGTAGTTTCCAATCTCAGCACACCAAAGTGAGGGCATTTGAAAAGATGCATCTAATTATAATTTGTAGAACTTTTTTACATGCTGGATTTCGGTTGAGTGTTCTGTGTCTAGTTCTGGAAATTGCGTTTTGTAAACGACAGACTATGCTGATGATCTTGTAGATGTTTGCATGTCCATATATGTAAATATTAACTAGTGAAACCAATGGTACATAGGTAATCGTTTTTTATTTCGTATATTTTCATTTGCCTTGCTTATTTTTACATTTTGACTTTTACTGAGATTTTTCTTGAGAACACATTCTTTGTGATAATGGTGATTCGATGTCTATGTTTAGCATACAGGCTGTTCACTTTTAGTGGTCAGTCCTCTAAATTTTGTATGTATATATATAGGCACGAGGCCTGAAATTTTGGGGTGGGGGTGGCCAATTTCATCGACCTCAGGACATGACTGGTACATACTTTATTGAATCGGAAAGGATGAAAGGCAGATTTGACCTCAGTGAAATTTGAACTCAGAACATAAGGACAGACGAAATGCTGCTAAGCATTTTGCCCAGCATATTAAAGATTCTGCCAGCTCACCACCTTAACAATAATAATAATAATAATAATAATAATGATAATAATTAACTGAAAAAAGTACTGAACATAAGTGTTAATTCATGTTATGATAATTTTCCGAGTGAGAAATTGATGGAGAGCAGGGGGGGGGGCACATTTTACAATTTGAATAATCTACATACATGACTAAACTTCAGAAATTCTATATATATATATAACTTATACTCTGCTGTTGTGTGGTCCAACAATATCTTTGATTTAAAAAAAAAAAAAAAGACAAAAAAAAGACAAAAATTTCTCTGCTATCAAATAAAATATACAATAAAGCATACTTCCATTCCAGCAATCATATGATATAACAAAATTAATGATATAACATATATCAGTTTTGCTATCATACAGTATAGCAATATCCAAGTTATAACATACTTCAACTCTGTTATCATATCATATAAGGAAATCTATTATCTTTCATACATTACAATTTTTTATCCTCTAATATGCATATATTCAGTTTCTATACTTCTGTAATATGGCTAAAAACCATCATCATTGTTGTTGTTGCTGCTGTTGTTCAGTAGTTTTTTTTTGTGTTTTTTCTTTTGCATGCTTTTACTACATTACCAATCATTGCTTTGTAAGCCTTGGATATGTGCAGTCTTTTGTTTTGGTATTTGTTTGTTTCTGTTGTTTTGAATCTACATGATGTGATATGTGCAGTGCCTAGTGGTATTATTTTCTGTAAGTTATGTATGTTTCTAAGTCCCGGGGTTTAGTTTATGTCTGTCTGCATGTCATCATCATCACCATCGTCATTTAAAATCCGCTTTCTATGCTTGCATGAATTGAATGGAATTTGTTGAGGTAGATCTAAGGTTGAATGCCCTTCCAGTCACCAACCCTAAGGTAGCAAGCTGGCAGAAACGTTAGCATGCTGAGCGAAATGCTTAGCGGTATTTCGTCTTCTGTTACGTTCTGAGTTCAAGTCCGCCAAGGTCGACTTTGCCTTTCATCCTTTCGGGGTCGATAAATTAAGTACCAGTCACGCACTGGGGTCGATATAATCAACTTAATCCCTTTGTCTATTCTTGTTTGTCCCCTCTGTGTTTAGCCCCTTGTGGGCAATAAAGAAATAAGTACATGTCATGGAGGTCGTTTATTTTATTGGATATTTACTGTTTAGAGTGGTTTGTGGATTATTTTATTTGGGTTGTACTCTTGATTTGATAGAGTATAGCTTAGGATGTGGGCTGTCCCTAGCAGGCCTATTTTTCGGATAGTGTGCAGTGTTGAGTGACCAGGTGTAGCTTTTGCATTCTTGTTCATATGTTTCTTCATCTTACCCAGTACTCCAATTATAACTGGTAGAGAGTATTTCTTTATTCACCATAAGGTTGAGAAAAAGAGGGGACGATACGAGGACAGACAAAACAAACATTGGGGTCAGGGTATCGAATGGGACAAAATGTATGAATAAGCACTTTTCAGACCCCCTCCTCTTCAGGTTATTATCTCTATTTCCAACTCTTTATATTTGGATAATTTCTCTATTTCTTTGAGAGTTACTTTATCATTTATAAGGATTGATAAGTCATGTACAGGGTACTTTCATTTCCTTGATATCTTCAATAACAGTATCTGGTCAGTTAGTTCTGATCCTCTTGACAATGTAATGGCATATTGCAGAGCAATGTAACCTTTTTTGTTTGCTGAGATCCTTTCTTACTCTTTACTCTTTTACTCTCTTTTACTCTTTTACTTGTTTCAGTTATTTGACTGCGGCCATGCTGGAGCACCACCTTTAATCGAGCAACTCGACCCCAGGACTTATTCTTTGTAAGCCCAGTACTTATTCTATCGGTCTCTTTTGCCGAACCGCTAAGTGACGGGGACGTAAACACACACCAGCATCGGTTGTCAAGCAATGCTAGGGGGACAAACACAGACACACAAACACACACACACATACATATATATATATATATATATACATATATACGACAGGCTTCTTTCAGTTTCCGTCTACCAAATCCACTCACAAGGCATTGGTCGGCCCGGGGCTATAGCAGAAGACACTTGCCCAAGATGCCACGCAGTGGGACGAACCCAGAACCATGTGGTTGGTTAGCAAGCTACTTACCACACAGCCACTCCTGCGCCTGGTTATATCTTGTGCATGTTTATATCACCTTTTATTTGTCTGTATTTCACAATGCTGCCATAATAATTTCTTAAGAATGAAAGCCTTACTCTATCATGCCTATAAATGTAGTGGTAGCTAGAGACAATATAATTGATTGTTTCTTCCTCCAACTCATAACATTCTGAAGTTACATAATGTATTCTGTTTCATTATGGGATTTGGTGGTTTCTTAGTGGGAAGGCTTTGATATTGTGTTGCAGAAGTGAACCTTTTAGTCTCAGCTTTGAGCTCTGCACTTTTCAACCAATGTTGAAAATTTTCCTCGTCTACTTCCTCCCTGTTAGGCTTTTCACTGTTGGGGCTTTTCTTGTCACAGTTATCTCATCATCATTGTTGTCTTTGTCCTCCTCCTCCTCTTCCTCCTATTCATCCTCCTTCTCTTCCTCCTCCTTCTCATCCTCCTTCACTTCCTCCTCCTTCTCATCCTCCTCCTCTTCCTCCTCCTTCTCATCCTCCTCTTCCTCCTCCTTCTCATCCTCCTCCTCTTCCTCCTCCTTCTCATCCTCCTCTTCTTCCTCCTCCTTCTCATTCTCTTCCTCCTCCTTCTCATCCTCCTCCTCCTCCTCCTCCTTCTCATCCTCCTCCTCTTCATCCTCTTCCTCATCCTCCTCCTCCTCATCATCATCATCATCATCATCATC